>NW_023044983.1:290637-558355 GCF_011762505.2 Arvicanthis niloticus
GGACAGTTGGAAGGAATCCCTCTGGTGGACAGTTAGGAGACATCCCTGTGGTATGCCAGGGATAAGAACATAACCTGTTGTGAACAGTGAAGAGTTTTCGGTTGGATTTGGGATGACATCCTTTGGGAATAGTGGGAAAGAAGTTCTTTGGTGGATAAGTGTGGAGGGTGTCACTGTTTTGGAGATGTGCAGAGGCCATCTTGGAGTGGCGAGGTTTGCTGACATCCCTTGGTGTGAAAAGGAGGATGTCCCTGTGGTGGCTGTTGTGAGGGATATCCCTGTTCGTGCACAAGAAAATGTCCCTGTGGTGCAGAGTCGGTAGGATGTACCAGTGGTGAACAGAGAAAGGATGTCACATGTGGTGTACTATCTGGAGGACTATTTCCATGGTGGACAGTGGGGAAGGACTTTACCTTTGGTGAACAATAGGAGGACTTCTCTATGGTGGAGTGTATGAAGGATTTCCTTGTTGTTTGTTCAGTGGGGAAGAGGTCCCTGTGGAAGGGAGTGTGTAGATGTCTTTGGGCGTTTACAGTGGGAAGGACATCCCTGTTGTGGACAGTAAAAGGATGTCACTTTTGTTCACATTGGGGAAGATGTCCATCTGGTGAAGAGTGGGAAGGACATCCCTGTGGTGGACAGTTGTGAGGACGAGCCTGTGGTGGGCAGTGGTAAGGATGCTCCTGTGGTGGACAGCAAGGGAGGACCTCACTTTGGTGGACAGTGGGAAGGATGTCCCTGTAGGTGGACAATTCAAAGTATGTCCCTGTGGATGCACAGTGGTGAGGACATCCCTCTTGTGCACAGGAGGATGTCCTTGTGGTGGACAGGTGTGTAGGACAACACTCTGGTGGACTGTGGGGTAGGACATCCCTGTGGTGGACAGTGGGGAAGATATCTGTGTTGTGGACAGTGGGAAGGATGTCCCTTTGGATGACAGTGGGAAGTACATCCCTCTTGTGGACTGTGGGGAAGTAGCTCCTTGGGGTGGACAGTTTGGAGGATGTTCCTGTGGTGGACAGTGTGTAGGAAATTTCTGTTGTGGACAGTGCGATGAACGTCATTGTGGAGGACAGTGAGGATTACGTTCCTGTTGTGTACAGTGGGATGGATATTTCTGTAGGTGACAGTTGGGAACATATTTGTGTGGTGGACAGTTAGGAAGACGTCCCTGCTGGTAAACAGAGGAAATGAAGTCTTTTTGTGACAGCGAAAGGATGTCCATGTAGGTGGACAATGGGAAGGACTTCTCTGTTGTAGACAATGGGGCAGTTCTCCCTGTGGTAGACAGTAAGTAGAAAGTCCCCGTGATGGACAGTAGGGAGGACATTTCTCTTTTGGACAAATGAGAGGACATTACTGTGGTGGACAGTGTGAAGGACGTCCCTGTCAGGTTACAGCAGGGAGGACCACTCTGTGGTGGACATTGGTAAAGATGTCCCTGTGATAGACAGTGATGAGGGTGTTTCTGTGCTGGACAGTGGAAAGGATGTCCCTGTGGTGAACAGTGGAACTGGATGTTTCTGTGGTGGACATTGCGAGGACCTCTTCATGGTGAAAAGAAGGAAAGTATGTCACAGTGGTGGACAGTGGTGAGGAAGTTTCTGTGGTGGACAGTGGTGAGAAAAGTTTTTCTGATGCAAAGGAAAACATCGCTTTGGAGGACAGTGGACAGTACATCTCTGTGGTGGACAGTAAAGAGAAACACACTGTGGTGGACTGTGGGAAGAACATTTATGTTGTGGACAGTGGAAAGAAAGTCCCTGTTGTCGATATTGGGAAGGACCTCATTGTGGTGAACTGTGGGAAGGACATCCCTCTGGTGGACAGTGGGTAGGACATCCATGTGGTGGACAGAGAAGAGGACTTTTTTGTGTTGGACATTTGGGAAGACATCCCTGTAGTGAATAGTGGGAAAGATGTTCTTTGTGGATAGTGGGGGAGGATATCCCTGATGTGGAGAATGCAGAGGACATTTCTGGGGTGGAGAGTGTTTCTGACATGCCTGGTTTGGAAAGGAGGATGTCCCTGTATTGCCCAGTGGTGAGGGTATCCATGTTGTGCACAGGAAAATGTCCCTGTTGTGCAAAGTGGGTAGGATGTCCCAGTGGTGAACAGTGAAAAGGATATCACTGTGGTGAACAATCTGGAGGATGTCCCAGTGGTTGACAGTTGAAAGGACTTACCTTTGGTGGACAAAAGGGAGGACTTCTCTGTGTCAGACGGTATGAAGGACGTCCTTGTGGTAGTCAGTGTAGAGGATGTCCCTGTGGTGGACATCGGGATGGAAGTCACTGTGGTGGATCATGGAAAGAACTTGCCTGTTTTGGACATGGCGGAGGTCATCCCTGTGGTGCACAGTGGAAAGGACATATCTGTGGTGGACAGTAGAAAGGACTTCACTGTTGTGGACAGTGAGAAGGAAGTTCCTTTGGTGGACATTGGAAGGACATATATGTTGTGGACTGTGGGAAGGAATGTCTTTGTTGTGGACATTGGGAAAGACTGCCTTGTGGTGAACAGTCGGAAGGATGTCCCTCTAGTGGACATTGGGGAGGTACTCCATATGGTGGACAGTGGGAAGAATGTCCCTGTGGTGGAGAGAGTGGAGGTCTTCACTTAGGTGGACAGTGATAAGGATATCACTGTGGTGGATAGTAGAGAGGACCTCTCTGTGGTGAACAATGGGAAGAATGACCCTTTGGTAGATAGTGGGAAGGACATTTATGTTGTGGATTGTGAGAAGGGCATACGTGTTGTGGACATTGGGAAGGACATCCGTATGTTCTACAGTGGCAAGCCTGTCCCTCTGGTGGACAGTCGGGAGGACCACTATGGGGTGGACATTGGGAAGGACGTTCCTGTGGTGGACAAAGTAAAGGATATCATTGAGGTGGACATTAGGATGTACGTTCCTCTTGTGGACAGCAGGGTGTACATTTTGTGGTGGACAGTGGATAGGACATGCCTGTATTGGACAGTGAGGTAGACATCCCTGTGGTGGACAGTGGAAATTACATCACTGTGGTGGACAGTAGAGAGGACTTCCCTGTGGTGGACTGTGGGAAGAAGATCCCTGTTGTGGAGAATGAAAAGTACATGATTGTTTTGGACAGTGCAGAGAACATCGCTGTGGTGAACAGTGGAAAAGATATCCTTGTGGTGGACTGTAGAGAGGAGTTACCTGTGGTGGACAGTGTGAAGGAGGACTCTGTGGTTGATATTGGGGAAGATCTTTTGGTAAACTATGGGAAGGATGACCCTCTTGTGGACAGTGGGGAGGATGTCTCTGTGGTGGAAATTGGGAAGGACATCCCTGTTATGGCCTGAGGGGAGGGTATCACAGAGGTGGACAGAGAAAAGTACATCCCTGTGGTGGACAGCATGGAGGACCTTTCTCTTTGAATTGTGGGATGGACATCTCTGTTTTAGACAGTGGGGAGGACATACCTCTGGTGGACAACAGGAGGACATCTCTGTGGTCAACAGTGAAAAGGACATCACTGTTGTCGACATAATATTAATGTGGTGCACAGCTGTGAGGACGTACCTGGTTGTGCATAGGAGGATGTCCCTGTGGTGGAAAGTGAGGAGGATGTCCCTTTGGTGCACAGTGGGAAAGACATCCATGTCGTGGACTGTGGGGAGGTCCACTCTGTAGTGAACATTGGGGGAGGATGTCCCTGTGGTGAACCGTGGAAAGGATGTCCCTGTTGTACACAGGAGGATGTGCCTGTGGTGAACAGTGGGAAAGATGCCACAGTGCTGGACATTGGTGAAGATGATCTTGCTGGTGGACAGTTTTATGGATGTCCTTGTGGTACACAGGTGGACATCCCTGTATTGGACTGTGTGTAGGACCTCTCTCTGATGGACAGTGGGGAGGAAATCCCTGTGGTGGTCAGTGGAGTTAACCTCCCTGTGGTGAAAAGTGTGTAGTACATCCCTGTAGTGGACAATGTGGAGGACATCCCTGTGTTAAAATGTGGGAATAATGTCCTTTGTGGAGACAGTGGAAGGAAGTCCATGTTGTAGACAAGGCGAGTATGTTTCTATGGTAGACAGTGGGGAGGACCTCCCTGTAGTGGACATGTGTAGGATGTCTCTGTGGTGAACAGTGGGGAGGACATCCCTGTTTGTTAAGTGCAGAAGACAACCTTGTGGACTTTGGGGAGGACATCTCTGTGGTGGACATTGGGAAGAATGTCCCTGTGGTGGACAGCTAAAAAGACCTCTCTGTGGTCTACAATGGGAAGGATATCCCTCTGGTGGACAGTGAAGAGGATGTACCTGTGCTGGGCAGTGGAAAGGACGTACTATGGTGGACAGTGGGAAGACTGTCCCTGTGGTGAAGAGCAGGGAGGACCTCTCTGTGGTGGGACAGTGGTAAGGACATCCCTGCTGTGGACAGTAAAAGGATGTCCCTTTGTTGACATTGGAGAAGATGTCCCTTTGGTAAACAGTGGGAATGACATAACTGTGGTGGACAGTGGCAAGTATGCCCCGTGGTGGAGAGCAGGGAGGTCCTCACTTTGGTGGACAGTGTGAATGACATCCCCTGTGGTGGACAGTGGGGAGTACCTTTCTGTGCTGGACAGTGAGAAGGATACCCTGTTGTTGACAGTGGGGTGGATGTCACTGTTTTTGACAGTGGTAAGGACATCCTTGTGGTAGACAGTAGAGAGGACCTTTCTGTGGAGAACATTGGGAAGAAGGTCCATGTGTTGGACAGTGTGGAGGACATTTACGTTGTGGATTGTGGGAAGGACGTCCATGTTTTGGACATTGGGAAGGACCTCCGTGTGGTGGACAGTGGGAATCATGTCCCTCTCATGGATAGTGGGGAGAAACACCATATGATAGACAGTGGGATAGACATCTCTGTGGTGGACATAGGTGAGGATATCATTTAGTGGACATTGGGAAGTACGATTTGTTGTGGACAGCAGGCTGTACCTTTCTGTGGTGGAAAAGTGGGAAGGACATGCCTGTTGTGGACACTGCAGAGGACGTACTTTGGTGAACAGTAAAAAGGACATCCCTTTGGTGGACAGTAGAGAGGACTTCCCTGTGCTGGACAGTGAGAAGGAGGTCCCTGTGGTTGCCATTGGAAGGACATATATGTCGTGGACTGTGGAAAGGATGTCCCTGTTGTAGACATTGGGAGGTACCTCATTTTGGTGATCATTGGGAAAGATATCCCTCTGGTGCACAGTGGGGAGGACATCCCTATGGTGGACAGGTGGAAGGACATCCCTGAGGTGTACAGTGAAGAGGACTTTTCTGTGTTGGACACTTGGGATGACATCCCTGTGCTGAATATTGTGAAAGACGTTTTCTTGGTGGATAGTAGAAAGGACATCCCTGATGTGGAGTGGGCAAAGAACATCTCTGGGGTGGAGAGTGTTGCTGACATCGCTGGTGTGCAAAGGGAGGGTGTCCTGTGGTGCACACTGGTGAGGATATCCCTGTTGTGCACAGGAAAATGTCCCTGTAGTGCAAAATGGTAGTATATCTCAGTGGTGAACAGTGAAATGGATATCACTGTGGTTGAACAATTTGGAGGATGTCCCTGTGGTGGACAGTGGGAAGGATGTCCCTTTGGTGGACAACAGGGAGGACTTTTCTATGGTGGACTGTATGAAGGACATCCTTTTTGTGGTCAGTAGGGAGGATGTATTTGTGGTGGACTGTGGGGGAATATATCTCTGTGGTGGACTGTTGAAAGATGTACCTTTGGTGGACAGTAGGTAGGATGTCCCTGTTGAGGGCAGGGGGTAGAACGTCTCTGTGGTGGACAGTGGGAAGGACATCCCCATATTCGACAATGTGAAGGAAATTTCTGTGGTAGACAGTTGAAATGATATTCCTGTGGTGGACAGTGGAGAGGACCTACCTGTGGTGGAGATTAAGGAGGACCTCCCTGTGGTAGACAGTGTGTAGGACATCCCTGGGGTGGTCAGTGGGTAGTACGTTCCTGTGGTGGACACTGGGGAGGACGTCCCTGTGATGGATAGTGGAAAAACATCACTTTGAAGGACAGTAGAGAGGACCTCCCTGTGGTGGACATTGGGAAGGAGGTCCCTGTGGTGGACAGTGGGAAGGACATTTTTTGTTGTGTCCTCGGGGAAGACCATCTCTGTTGTGGACATTGGAAAAAACCTCCTTGTGTTGAACTGTGGGAAGAATGTCCCTCTTGTAGACAGAGGGGAGTACCTCACTTAGGTGGACAGTGGGAAGGACATCCCAGTGCTGCACAGTGAAGAGGACCTTTCTGTGGTGGACGGTGGGAAGGATATCTCTGTTTTTGGACAATGGGGAGGATGTCCCTGGTTTGGACAGTGGTAAGGACATCCCTGTGGTGGACAGTAGAGAGGACCTCTCTGTGGTGAATAGTGGGTAGAAGGTCCCTGTGCTGGAGCGTGGGAAGGACATTAATGTTGTGGATATTGGGAAGGATGTACATGTTGCAGACATTGGGAAGGACCTCCGTGTGTTCTACAGTGGCAAGCATTTCCCTCTGGTGGACAGTAGGGAGGAACTCCATGGAGTGGAAAGTGGGAAGAACGTTCCTGTGGTGGACAGAGGAAAGGTCACCACTGAGGTGGACATTAGGAAATATGTTCCTGTTGTGGACAGCAGGGTGTACCTTTCTGTGTTGGACAGTGGGAAGGACATGCCTGTTGTGGACAGTGCTGTGGACATCCTTGTGGTGGACAGTGGAAAGGACATCCCTGTGGTGGACAGTAGAGAGGACTTGCCTGTGGTGGACAGGGGGAAGCATGTCCCTGTAGTTTACAGCAGGGAGGACCTCCCTTTGGTGTATATTGGTAAAGATGTCCCTTTGATAGACAGTGATGAGGATGTTTCTGTGCTGGACAGTGGAAAGTATGTCCCTGTGGTGAACGTGGTGAACAGTGGAATGGATGTTTCTGTGATGGACATTGGAAAGGACCACCTCCTGGTGGAAAGTGGAAAGGACGTCACAGTGGTGAACAGTGGTGAGGAAGTTTCTGTGGCGGACAGTGGTGAAGAAATTTTTCTGATGCAAAGGAAAACATCGATTTGGAGGACAGTGGAAAGTACATCTCTGTGGTTGACAGTAGAGAGAAACACACTGTGGTGGACTGTGGGAAGAACATTTATGTTGTGGACAGTGGAAAGAAAGTCCCTGTTGTCGATATTGGGAGGGACTTTCTTGTGGTGAACTGTGGTGGACAGAGAAGAGGACCTTTTTGTGTTGGACATTTGGGAAGACATCCCTGTGGTGAATAGTGGGAAAGACGTTTCTTTGGTAGGTTTTGGGGTGGATATCCCTGTCTTGGGGAGTGCAGAGGACATTTCTGGGGTGGAGATTGTTACTGGCATGCCTGGTTTGCAAAGGAGGATGTCCCTGTGTTGCACAGTCATGAGGGTATCCCTGTTGTGCACAGGAAAATGTCCCTGTTGTGCAAACTGGATAGGATGTCCCAGTGGTGAAAAGTGAAAGGACAATTTGGAGGATTTCTCCATGGTGGACAGTTTGAATGATGTCTCTTTTGTGGACAACAGGGAGGACTTTTCTATGTTGGACTGTATGAAGGATGTCCTTGTGGTGGTCAGTGGAGAGGATGTCTCTGTGGTGGACATTGGGAAAAACGTCCCTGTGGCGAATCATGGGAAGAACATGCCTGTTTTTGGACATGGTGGAGGTCATTCCTGTGGTGCACAGTGGAATGACTGCCTTGTGGTGAACAGTGGGAAGCATGTCCCTCTGGTGGATATTGGGGAGGTACTCCATGTGTTGGACAGTGGGAAGGATGTCGCTGTGGTGGACAGAGGAAAGGACATCATTGAGGTAGACATTAGGAAGAACATTCCTGTTGTTGACAGCAGGGTATACTTTTCTGTGGTGGAAAGTAGGAAGGACATGCCTGTTGTGGACAGTGCTGTGGACATTCCTGTAGAGGACAGTGGAAAGGACATCCCTGTGGTGGACAGTAGATAAGACTTGCCTGTGGTGGACTTTGGGAAGGAGCTCCATGTGGTGGAAAGTGAAAAGGACATGCCTGTTCTGTACAGTAATGAGGACATCCCTGGGTTGAACAGTGAAAAGCACATCCCTGTGTTGGAATGTAGAGAGGATTTCCCTGTGGTGAACAGTGGGAAGGAGGTCCCTGTGGTGGACATTGGAAGGACATATATGGTGTGGACTGTGTGAAGGACATCCCTGTTGTGGACATTGGGAAAGACCTTTTGGTGGACAGCGGGAAGGATGACCCTCTTGTGGAAAGTGGGGAGGATGTACTGTGGTGGAAATTGGGAAGGACATCCCTGATATAGTCTGTGGGGATGATATCACTGAGGTGGACAGAGGGAAGGTTGTCCCTGTGGTGAACAACAGGGCGGACCTTTCTCTTTTGAATTTTGGGAAGGACATTTCTGTTGTAGACAGTGGGGAGGACATGTCTTTGGTGGACAGTGGGGAGGACATCTCTGTTGTGGAGAGTGGAAAGAATATTCCTATGTTGCACAGTTGTGAGAACGTCCCATTGTGCATAGGAGGATGTCACTGTGGTGCAAAGTGAGGAGGATGTTTCTTGGGTGGACAGTTGGAAAGACATCCATGTGGTGGACTGTGGGGAGGTTCACTCTGTAGTGAACATTGGGGAGGATGTCCCTATGGTAAACAGTGGAAATGATGTCTCTCTGGTGCACTTTGGTCAGGATGTCCCTGTTGTGTACAGGAGAATATCCCTGTGGTGAACAGTGGGAAGGATGTCACTATGCTGGAAATTGGTGAAGATGACCCTGTGGTGGACAGTTTTATGGATGTCCTTGTGTTACACAGGAGGACATCCCTGTGGTGGAAAGTGGGGAGGACCTCTCTCTGATGGACAGTGGGGAGGAAATCGCTGTGGTGGAATTTGGGTTGACCTCCCTGTGGTGGACAGTGTGTAGAACATCACTGTAGAGGACAGCGGGGAGGACATCTCTGTGCTAAACTTTGGGAATAATATTATTTTTGTGGACTGTGGAAGGATGTCAATGTTGTGGACAAGGGGAGTATGTCCCGATGGTGGACAGTATGGAGCATCTCACTGTGGTGGACATGGGTAGGATGTCTGTGTGGTGGACAGTGGGGAGGACATCCCTGTTTAAAGTGGGGAGGACATCCTTTTGGTGGACTTTGGGAAGAATGTCCCTGTGGTGGACAGCGGAAAGGACCTTCCTGTGGTGGACTTGTGTAGGTTGTCTCTGTGGTGAACAGTGGGGAGGACATCCATATAGCATAAGTGGGGAGGACATCCTTGTGGTACTCAGTGGGGTGGAGATTACTGTGGTGGACATTGGGAAGAATGTCCCTGTGGTGGACAGTGGAAAGAAACTCTCTGTGGTGTACAATGGGAAGGACATCCCTCTGGTGGACAGTGGAGAGGATGTACCTGTGGTGGGCAGTTGAAGGACTTTCTATGTTGGACAGTGGGAAGACTGTCCCTGTGGTTGAGAGCAGGAAAAACCTCTCTGTGCTGGACAGTGGGAAGGACATCCCTGTTTTGGATATTAACAGCATGTCCTTTTTTTGGACATTGGATAAGATGTCCCTCTGGTGAACAGTGGGAAGAACATCCCTGTGGTGGAGAGTGGTGAGTATGCCCCTGTGCTGGACAGCAGGGAGGTCCTCACTTTTGTGGACAGTAGGAGTGATGGCACAGTGTTGGACAATACAAAGTATGTCCCTGTGGTGCACAGTCATGAGGACATCTCTCTTGCGCACAAGAGGATGTGCTTGTGGTGGACATTGAGGAAAAACACACTCTGGTGGACTGTGTGGTAGGACGTCTCTGTGATGGATTGTGGGAAGGATGTCCATGTGATGAACAGTGGGGAAGATATCTATTTTGTGGACAGTAGGGAGGACATCCCTGTGGAGGAAAGTGGGAAGGACATCCCTGATATGGTCTGTGGGGAGGATATCACTGAGGTGGACAGCAGGGAGGACCTTTCCCTTTTGAATTTTGGAAAGGACATTTCTGTTGTAGACTGTGGGGAGGACATCCCTGTGGTGGACAGTGGAGAGGATTTCACTGTGGTGGAGACTGGGGAGGATGTTACTGTGGTGCACTGGAGAACGCCCTTGTGGTGCATAGTCAGAAGGATGTTCATATGGTGGAGAGTGCAAAGGACATCTCTGTGGTGGACAGTGGTTAGGACATCCGTGTTGTGCCCAGTGGGTGGGATGTCCCTGTTATTTACAGTGAGAAAGACTTCACTGTGTTGGATAGTTGGGAGGACATCCCTGTTGTGGACAGTTGGGCGGATGTCACTGTGGTGGAGAGTTGAGAGGGTTTCACTGTGGTGGACAGTGCAGATGACGACCTTGTAGACAGTAAAAACAACATTCCTGTGGTGCACAAGACAATGTCTCTTTGGTGGACAGTGAGAAGGATGCCCTTGTAGTGATGAGTGCATAGGACATCACTGGGGTGTACAGTGGTAAGAACATCCCTTTTGTGCACAGGAGGATGTCCCTGAGGTGTACAGTGGGGTGGACATCAGTGTCATGGACAGGCAGAAGGATGTTCCTGTTGTGGACAATGTGTAGGATGTCCCTGTGGTGTTGGAGGCATACTTTTAGCAGAAAGTGGCTATCAGCTTTGCAGCCATCTTGAGCCATATACCCTGACATGCAACTTGGGTTACAATAGCCTACAACAGCTGAGCACACTCTGATAATCTTGATTTAGATACCTTGAGTGTGTGAGATTAAAGATGTGTGATATTAAAGTCGTGTTACTTAAGTGTGTGACTTAAGAGTGACCTAGAGATCAGATTTAGAGACAAGACCTAAGGGCATGATTAAATGTGTGATTTAGATGCATGGCTTAGAAGTGAGACATATAAAGGCAGAGGCAGACAGCAGAGAATCAGACATTAGGGAGACACTTAGAGGAAGAGAGACTGAAGAATAAATGGAATAGAAACACACTCTGTCTGGTCTCCATTCCTCACGATGGCCCTCACTCTCTCTCTTGCTGAACCCCGACCTGCGGACCGGAGCGGCAGCTTGGGCAGGGATACAGTGGTTGCTTGGGACTATTGTGGTCCACAACACTGTGGTTTACAGTGTGGAGGATATTCATGTTGTGGACAGTGGTGAGGCCGTCGCTGTAGTGGACAATGGTGAGGACAACCATGTTGTGGACAGTTTTAAGGATGTCCTTGTGGTACACAGGAGGATGTCCCTGTGGTGGACAGTGAGAAGGACGTTCCTGTGTTGGAAAGTGGGAAGAATGTCCCCATGGTGGAAAACAGGGAGGACAACTCTGTGGTCTACAGTGGGAAGGACATCTCTGTTGTGG
Source organism: Arvicanthis niloticus (assembly GCF_011762505.2). Taxonomy (NCBI): domain Eukaryota; kingdom Metazoa; phylum Chordata; class Mammalia; order Rodentia; family Muridae; genus Arvicanthis; species Arvicanthis niloticus. The sequence goes on from NW_023044983.1 coordinate 301,980, forward strand.
ACAGTGGAAAGAACATTCCTGTGATGCAGAGTTGTGAGGACGTCCCTGTTGTGCATAGGAGGATGAATCTGTGGTGCAAAGTGAGGAGGATGTTTCTATGGTGGACAGTGGGAAAGACGTCTATGAGGTGGACTATGGGGAGGTCCACTCTGTAGTGAACTTTGGGGAGAATGTCCCTGTGGTGAACAGTGGAAAGATGTTCCTGTGGTACACATTGGTCAGGATGTCCCTGTTGTGCACAAGAGGATGATCCTGTGGTGAACAGTGGGAAGGATGTCACTGTGCTGGACACTGGTGAAGATGACCCTGTGGTGGACAGTTTTATCGATGTCCTTGTGGTACAAAAAAGGACATCCCTGTGGTGGACAGTGAGGAAGACCTCTCTCGGATGGACAGTGGGGAGGAAATCCCTGTGGTGGACATTTGGGTGGACCTCCCTGTGGTGGACTGTGTGTAGAACGTCCCTGTAGTGGACAGTGGGGAGGACATCCCTGTGCTAAACTGTGGGAATAATTTCCTTTTTTGTGGACAGTGGAAGGATGTCCATGTTGTGGACAAGAGGAGTACAACCCTATGGTGGATAGTGGGAAGACCTCCCTGTGGTGGACATGGGTAGGATGTCTCTGTGGTGGACAATGGGGAGGACATCCCTGTTTAAAGTGGCAAGGACATCCTTGTGGTGGACAGTGGGGAGGACATCTCTGTGGTTGACATTAGGAAGAATGTCCAGTGGTGGAGAGCAGAAAGGACCTCTCTGTGGTGTACAATGGGAAGGATGTCCCTCAGGTGGACAGTGGAGAGGATATACCTGTGGTGGACAGTGGAAAGTACGTTCCATGGTGGACAGTGGGAAGACTGTCCCTGTGGTGGAGAGCAGGGAGAAACTCTCTGTGGTGAACAGTGGGGAGGACATCCCTTTTGTGGAGAATAAATGGATGTCCCTTTTGTGCACATTGGGGAAGATGTCCCTCTGTTGAACATTGGGAGGGACATACATTTGGTGCACAGTGGTGATCATGACCCTGTGGTGGACAGTGGTAAGGATGCCTCTGTGGTGGACATCAGGGAGGACCTCACTTTGGTGGACAGTGTGAAGGATTTCCCTGTGGTGGACAATGCAAAGTATGTCCCTGTTGTGCACAGTGGTGAGGACACCCCTGTTCTTACAGGAAGATGTCCTTGTTGTGAACAGTGGGGAGGACCACACTCTGGTTGACTGTGTGGTAGGACGTCCCTGTGGTGGACAGTGGGAAGGAAGTCCATGTGATGGGCAGTGGGGAAGATGTCTTTGTTGTGGAGATTGGGAAGGATGTCTCTTTGGTGGACAGTGGGAAGGACATTCATGTGGTGGACAGTGGGGGAGGAACTCCTTTGGGTGGAAAGTTGGGAGGATGTCCCTCTGGTGGACAGTGGGTAGGATTTTTCTGTTGTGGACACTCGGATGGACATCCTTGTAGAGGACAGTGGCAAGTATGTCCCTGTTGTGTACAGTGGGATGGATGTTTCTGTAGTGGACAGTTGGGAACATATTTGTGTGGTGATCAGTTAGGGAGATGTCCCTGTGGTAAACAGTGGGAAGGAAGTCCTTTTTGTAAACAGTGAAAGGATCTCCATGTGGTGGACAATGGGAAGAACGTCCCTGTTGTAGACAGTGGGGAGGATGTTTCTGTTTTGGACAACTGAGAGGACGTTACCGTGGTGGACAGTGTGAAGGACGTCCCTGTGGTGGACAGCAGGGAGGACTTCTCTGTGGTGGACAGTGATAAAGATGTCCCTGTGATAGATAGTGATGAGGATGTTTCTGTTGTGGACATCCATGTTGTGGACAGTGGTGAGGACCTCCCTGTTTTGGATATTGGGAAGGACGTCCCTGTGGTAAACAGTGGAAAGGATGTTTCTGTGGTGGACAGTGGAGAGGACCTCCTCATGGTGGAAAGTGGAAAGTATGCCACAGTGGTGGACAGTGGTGAGGATGTTTATGTGGTGGACAGTGGTGAGGAAGTTTCTCTGGTGCAAAGGAAAATGTCCCTTGGGTGGACAGTGGAAAGTACATTTCTGTGGTGGACAGTAGAGAGAAACACACTGTTGTGGACAGTGGGAAGAACATTTATGTTGTGGACAGTGGGAAAGAAGTACCTGTTGTCTACATTGGGAAGAACCTCCTTGTGGTGAACAGTGGGAAGGATATCCCTGTGGTAGACAGTGGGGAGGACATACCTGTGGTGGACAGTGAAAAGGACTTTTCTCTGTGGGACATTTGGGATGACATCGCTGTGGTGAATAGTGGGAAAGACGTTTCATTGGTAGATAGTATGGAGGATCTCCCTGTCGTGGAGAGTGCAGAGGACATTTCTGGGGTGGAGAGTGTTGCTGACATCCACGGTGTGCAAAGGAGGATGTCCCTGTGGTGCAGAGTGGTGAGGATATTCCTGTTGTGCACAGGAAAATGTCCCTGTTGTTCAAAGTGGGTAGGATATCCCAGTGGAGAATAGTGAAAATGATGTCACTGTGGTAGACAATTTGGAGGATGTCCCTGTGGTGGACAGTGGGAAGGACGTTCCTTTGGTGGAAAACAGGGAGGACTTCTCTATGGTGGACTGTATGAAGGTTGTCCTTGTGGTGGTCAGTGGGGAGGATGACTCTGTGATGGACAGTTGAAAGATGTAACTTTGGTGCACAGTGGGAAGAACGTCCATTTGGTGGACTGTGGGAAGGACATCGATGTGGTTGACAGTGGGTAGGATGTCTCTGTGGAGCGCAGTTTGTACAACTTTTCTGTGGTGGAGAGTGGGAAAAACATCCCTGTTGTGGAGAGTGGGGAGAATATTTCTTTGGTGGACAGTTGAAATGATGGCACTCTGGTGGACAGTGGAGAGGGTCTACCTGTGGTGGAGATTGGGGAGGACCTCCCTGTGGTAGACAGTGTGTAGGATGTCTCTGTGGTGGACACTGGGTAGTAAGTTCATGTGGTGGACAGTGGAAAGAACATCACTGTTGTGGACAGTAGAGAGGACTTCCCTGTGTTGGACAGTGAGAAAGAGGTCTCTGTGGGAGACAGTGGGAAGGACATTTATGTTGTGGACTGTGGGAAGAACATCTCTGTTGTGGACATTGGAAAAGATCTTGTGGTGAACTGTGGGAAGAATGTCCATCTTGAGAACAGAGGGGAGGACATCACTTAGGTGGACCGTGTGAAGGACATCCCTGTGGTGGACAGTGGGGAGGACCATTCTGTGGTGGACAGTTAAGGATATCCCTGTTTTGGACAGTGGGAAGGATGTCACTGGTTTAGACAGTGGTAAAAACATCCCTGTTTGGGAGAGTAGACAGGACCTTTCTGTGGTGAACAGTGGGAAGACAGTCCATGTGTTGGACAGTGGAGAGGACATTTATGTTGTTGATTGCGGGAAGGTCGTCCATGTTTTGGACATTGGGAAGGACCTCCGTGTGGTGGACAGTGGGAAGCGTGTCCCTCTTGTAAACTGTAGGGAGGACCACCATGTGGTGGACAGTGGGAAGGACATCTCTGTGGTTGAAATCGGAGAGGACATCATTTAGTGGACATTGGGAAGTACATTCCTGTTGTGGACAGCAGGGTGTACCTTTCTGTGTTGGACAGTGGAAAGGACATCCCTGTGGTGGACAGTAGAGAGGACTTCCCTGTGGTGGACAATGGGAAGGCTGTCCCTGTGGTGGAACATGGAAAACACATGCCTTTTGTGGACAGGAGAGGACATCCCTGTGGTGGACAAAGGAAAGGACATAACTGTGGTGGACAGTAGAGTGAATTACCTCTGGTGGACAGTGAGATGAAGGTCTCTGTGGTGGCCATTGTAAGGACATATATGGTGTGGACTTTTGGAAGGACGTCCATGTTGTGGATATGGGAAAAGACCTCCTTGTGGTGAACAGTGGGAAGGATGTCCCTCTGGTGGACATTGGGGTGGAACTGCCTGTTGTGGACAGTGGGAAAGATGTCTCTGTGGCAGAGAGAGGTGAGGTAGTCACTTAGGTGGACAGTGGTAAGGACATTCTTGTGGTGGATAGTAGAGAATATTTCTCAGTGGTGAACAGTGGGAAGAAGGTTCCTGTGGTTGAGAGTGGGAAGGACATTTATGTTGTGGATTGTGGGAAGGACGTACATGCTTTGGATATTGGAAAGCACCTCCGTGTGTTATACTGTGGCAAGCATGTCCCTCTGTTGGACAGTGGGGAGGACCACCATGTGGTAAACAGTGGGAAGGAGGTCCCTGTGGTGGAGAGAGGAAAGGACATCATTGAGGCGGACATTAGGAAGTAAGTTCCTGTTGTGGACAGCAGGGTGTACCTTTCTGTGGTGGACAGTGGGAAGGACATGCCGGTTGTGAACAGTGCTGTGGACATCACTGTGGGGACAGTAGAAATGACATCTCTTTGTTGGACAGTAGAGAGGACTTGCCTGTGGTGGACAGTGGGAAGGAGGTCCCTGTTGTGGACATTGGAAAGGGCCTATCTCTGTTGGACAGTAGGGTGAATTCCCTGTGGCGGACAGGGAGAAGGATGTCCCTGTCATTGCCATTGAAAGAAAATATATGTTGTGGGCTGTGGGAAAGACATCCCTGTTGTGGACATTGGGAAAGACCTTCTTGTGGTGAACAGTGGGAAGGATGACCCTCTTGTGGACATTGGGGAGGAACTCCATGTGGTCTACAGTGGAAAGGATATCCCTGTGGTCGATAGAGTGGCAGTCGTCACTTAGGTGGACAGTGGTAAGGACATCCCTGTGGTGGATGGCAGAGGACCTCTTTGTGGTGAACAGTGGGAAGAAAGTCACTGTGGTTGATAGTGGGAAGGACATTTATGTTGTGGGTTGTGGGTAGGACGTAAATGTTGTGGATATTGAGAAGGACCTCCATGTGTTCTACTGTGGCAAGCATGTTCCTCTGGTGAAGAGTGGGGAGGACCACCACGTGGTGGACAGTGGGAAGGACGTCCCTGTGGTGGACAGAGGATAGGACATCATTGAGGTGAATATTAGGAAGTAAGTTCCTGTTGTGGAGAGCAGGGTGTACTTTTCTGTGGTGCACAGTGGAAAGGACATGCCTGTTGTGGACAGTGTTGTGGACATCCCTGTGGGGGACAGAAGAAAGGACATCCCTTTGTTAAAACAGTAGAGAGGAATTGCCTGTGGTGTACATTGGGAAGGAGGTCCCTGAGTTGGAGAGTGAAAAGGACATGCCTGTTGTGGACAGAGCAGAGGACATCCCTGTGGTGAACAGTTGAAAGGACTTCTCTGTGGTGGACAGTGGGAAGGATGTCCCTTTGGTGGGCATTGAAAGGACGTATATGGTGTGGACTGTGGGAAGGATATCCCTGTTGTTGACATTGGGAAAGACCTTTTGGTGGACAGTGGGAAGGATGACCATCTTGTGGACAGTGGGGAGGACTTCCCTGTGGTGGAAAGTGGGAAGGACATCCCTGTTATGGTCTGAGGGGAGGATATCACTGAGGTGGACAGAGGGAAGGATATCCCTGTGGTGGACAGCAGGGAGAACATTTCTGTTTTGAATTGTGGGAAGGATATCCCTGTTGTAGACAGTTGGGAGGACGTCCCTGTGGTGGACAGTGGGGAGGATTTCACTGTGGTGGACAGTGGTGAGGATGTTACTGTGGTGCACTGGAGAAAGTCCTTGTGGTGCATAGTCAAAAGGATGTCCATGTGGTGGAGAGTGCGGAGGATATCTCTGTGTTGGACAGTGGTTATGATATCCCTGTTGTGCCCAGTGGGGAGGATGTCCTTGTTGTTTACAGTGTGAAGGATTTCACTATATTTGATAGTTGGGTGGACATCCGTGTTGTGGACAGTTGGGAGGATGTCACTGAGTTGGAGAGTTGAGAGGATTTCACTGTGGTGGACAGTGCAGTTGAAGGACTTGTAGACAGTAAGAACAACGTTCCTGTGGTTCAGAAGAGAATGTCTCTTTGGTGGAGAGTGAGAAGTATGTGCTTGTATTGAGGAGTGCAGAGGATATCTCTGGGGTGTACAGTGATAAGAAAATCCCTTTTATGCACAGGAGGATGTCCCTGGGGTGTACAGTGAGGAGGACATCACTGTGTTGGACAGTATAGATTAAGATTCTGTGGTGGGAGAGCACTGAGAAGATCTTGAGTGGCAGCTCTGCCCCCAACCTCCAAGAACCAAGAGGAGGCAGGGATCCCAGGTGCTCTAACTTGGACAGTGTCTTAGAAACTAGTTCTCAGATCTGAGGCCTAGATCAGACCTCTGCCAGGTCTGCTGTTGTGTGGACCCGGAATTCCACCTGAGACATACTGGAAGGTCCACTCAATCCAGATCCACAGAGGAACATATCCAGAGATATTCTAGAGGAGGCACTGCACCCAGAACAGCAGACACCTAGCTGGACTACTACCTTGGAGGCACCATATCCTGAGGCATCCTAGAGGTACCACTGTAATCAGTGCAGCTGGAAAAGATCACAGAGACATCTGGACCCCTAGGAGATCAGACACAAGCTAGATAACTAGAAAGACAGGCTTCAGTCAGAAACAGCAAGTACAGTCAGCACTAGAGTTAACCAGATGGCAAAAGGCAAGAGCAAGAACATAAGCAACAGAAACCAAAGTTACATGGCATCATCAGAACCCAGCTCCCCCATCAGAGCAAGCCCTGAACACCCCATCACACCAGAAAAGCAGGAATCAGAATTAAAATCACTTCTCATGATGATGATAGAGGGCTTTAAGAAAGACATAAATAACACTCTCAAAGAACTTAAGGAGAGCACTGGTAGACAGATAGAAACCCTTAAAGAGGAAACACAAAAATCCCTTAAGGAATTTCAAGAAAATGCAACCAAACGGGAAAAGGAATTAAACAGAACCATGCAGGATCTAAAAATGGAAGTAGAAACAATAAAGAAATCACAAAGGGACAATACCCTGGAGATAGAAAACCTAAAAAAAAGATCAGGAGTCATAGACACAAGTATCACCAACAGAATACAAGAGATGGAAGAGAGAATCTCATGTGCAGAAGATACCATGGAAAACATTGACACAACTGTCAAAGAAAATGCAAAATACAAAAAGCTACTAACCCAAAGTATACAAGAAATCCAAGACACAATGAGAAGGCCAAACCTAAGGATAATAGGTATAGATGAGGGGGAAGACTCCCAACTAAAAGGACCAGTAAATATCCTCAACAAAATTATAGAGGAAAACTTCCCTAACCTAAAGAAAGAGATGTCCATAAATATACAAGAAGCTTACAGAACTCCAAATAGTTTAGACCAGAAAAGAAATACTTCCCGCCATATAATAGTCAAAACATCAAATGTACAAAACAAAGAAAAAATACTAAAAGCAGTAAGGGAAAAGGCAAAGTAACATATAAAGGCAGACCTATAAGAATTACACCAGACTTCTCACCAGAGACCATAAAAGCCAGAAGATCCTGGACCGATATCATACAGACCCTAAGAGAATACAAATGCCAGCCCAGACTACTATACCCAGCAAAACTGTCAATCATTATTGATGGAGAAACCAAAATATTCCATGACAAATCCAAATTTACACAGTATCTCAACACAAATCCAGCACTTCAAAGAATAATTGATGGAAAACTCCAACACAAGGAGGGAAACTATAACCTAGAAAAAGCAAGAAAGTAATCTTCCAAAAACCCCAAAAGAAGATAGTTACACAAACATATCTCCACGGATGTTAGCCCAAAAGCTTGGATTAGTGAAGACTCAACCCACAGACCACATGAAGCTCATGAAGAAGGAAGACCAAGAGGGGATGCCTCAGTTCTACTTAGAACGAGAAATAAAAATGCTCAAGGGAGCAAATAGGGAAACAAAACATGGAACAGAAACTGAAGGAGGGGCCATCAGGAGACCTTTCCACCTGGGTATTCACCCCATGTACAGCCACCTAATCTGTTATTGACCCCAGGTGAAAAGCAACAATACCAAACAACCAGAGCCCCCCAGGGTCTAAATCACCAGCCTGGGAACACATAGGGAGGGACCCAAGACTCCAGAGGTATATGTAGGGGAGGATGGCCCTGTCCCATAAAAAAATGAATGAAAAATGAATAAATGAACACACAGTGGGGGGAGATGTGAGGGCGGGGAGGGGATAGTGAGGGGGGTAGGTGTGGTCACTGCCTCATATAAGCATGAAGAGGGGGATGGGATAGGTTTCTGGGTGGTGGGAGGAAGTAGGATAAGGGGATAAAATCTGAAACGTAAATACTACAACCAATTTTAACAAGTGGGAAAAAGAAGTCTTCAGAACCATCATCTTTAAAAAACATGTCAGCCCCCTGGGGGTAGGAAATTTTTTTTTCTTGATACTAAAACTTGTTCTGAGAATTGTATATTGCAGAATACACAGCCTTGGTGTATCTACTCATCAAGCATACTGCGCAGACCTGCCCAAACCTCTGATGTCCTGGAATTCCATCTGGATTCAGTGAAGACACAGCATCAGAGGCTTATCAAATTACTCTCCCCCCACCCCTCTTCTAAAATCTCAACGCCCTTAATCAGCTTGAAGAAGTTAAAGAACAGTCAGCGCCCCTATTCCCTGAGCTTGGGGACTAATGTGATTAATAATGGTCTGTCTTTCTAGGGACAAGTAGTGGTTTTCTTAGAACAGGGGGGATTAGCTAGGACTTACTGCATAGCCATAACTTACTGGTAGAAATCTGTATAATTATAATCAAGGACTTATTGCATAGCCATAACCTATTGGTAGAAATATGTATAATTGTTATTAAGATGAAGTTATAATTTCTTAAATGGTACAAAATTTACTTTGATCTCAAATTTAAGTTTTTCATTGGTACGAGCCTCTTATTAATATAAAAATGAGATGAATATTGATACACTCATGGGCATTATGCCTGTATAACACATTTAGGAATACAATGCCTAGACCCAGCCCTTTTTTAACTTTTTTAACTGATTTGGTACGGTTAACCTATGAGTTAAGGGACTATAGCAAATTCATATTTTTGAGTTTATTTTTAGGGTGTTTTTCATATTTTACTTAGAAATAGCTGAGAGGAATTAACAGAAAACAGTCCATGTTACCTTACATAGATAGTTGGTTTTCAAAACATCAGAAGTCGATAGAACTGATGCTACAAATATTTATATATTAATGTTCATATTGATTAGAGACCTGTCTGCTCCTGACAGCTTCCTGTCTTCAATTCTAAGAAGAAATTGAGCATCCTTGGAGTTACTCCAGTTGTGTGGTAACAGCCACTAGGCAAGAATTGCCTCTCTCCATCTACAGACAAATTACTGTCCAGAAAAGGGCACACATGCAGAATTGTCGACTGATTATATCTGTCTAGACAGAGTAATCAGTCCTTAATAATCCTGCATCACCAAGGTCTGTCAGATGATTCTGGGCCAGAAGGCTGAAGATTTGATGCTCCAACGTTTGGTAGTATAGGGGCTTTTCAGGTGTTCAGAGGTCTCTATAAATTGGCTAAGTTTTAGAAGCTATGCTTTGTGCTTCCCACAATTATAATTAACTCAGTCTTCTGGATTTCTGACGGGGTTGAAAACTTATAGCTATTTACCGTAAGAGAAAAGATTTGAGTGGATGGTCATCAGCTGACATTCATCCTAAAGCCAGGTTCAGAACTAAATGTTTTAATTAGGATAGATGACAGAGGTGCTGGTTAGTCAACAAAATGATGGACTGGGTATTAGGACTATCTTGTACCTCACTGGTACAAATTGGCATAATTATGCTCTAATTGTATTTTGAGAGAAAAGTTTCATTTTAACAGGAAGGGTGATGTGTAGGAGGAGCTAAGGTAGGAGGAGTACTGAGAGGAAGAAAAGGAGTAAGAAGCGGAGGAGAAGAAGGATAGGAGAAGGTAAGTGATGAAAGAGAGAAAGAGGGGGGAGACAGGGAGGCAGATATTCATGTATTTCCACCAGTCAAAGATAGTTGTTATATTTAGGTTGGTCAGTGGGTTACACCTCTGATTGAACAATTCCAAACTTATAATGCTTATGATTAACATTATTTAAAAAAATGTATAAATGCAAAAAGGAAAAGGGGGCATGGGATAGGAGTTTTCTAAGGGGGTGATGGGGAAAGGGGATGGCATCTGAAGTGTAAATAAAATATCTAATAAAAAAAGATTCTGTGGTGGACATTGGGATATACATCTTTTTGTGTACTGTTAGGAGGACGTCAATGTGGTGGACAGTGAAAATGACATCTCTGTGGTGGACAGTAGTGAGGACTTCCCTGTGTCGAACAGTGGGAAGAAGCTCCCTGTGGTGTACAGTGGGAAGGACATATATGTTGTGGACCGTGGGAAGGATGTCCCTGTTGTGGACATTGGTAAAGACCCGTTTTGGTGGTTAGTGGGAAGGGTGTGCCTCTGGTGGACAGTGGGTAGGAACTCCTTGTGGTGGACTATGGGAAGAACATACCTGTTTTGATCTGAGGAGAGGATATTACTGAGATGGAGAGTGGGAAGGACGTCCTCTTGGTTGAAGCAGGGAGGATATTTCTGGTGTGAATAGTGGAAAGGACATCCCTGTGGTAGACAGTGAGGAGTACATCGCAGTGGTGGACTGTGGGGAGGATTTCACTGTGATGGACAGTGGGGAGGATATTACTGTGGTGCACTCGAGAATGTCCCTGTGCTGCATAGTAAGAAAAATATCCATATGGTGGATAGTGCAGAGGACATCTTTGTGGTGGACAGTGGTTAGGACATCCCTGTTGTACACAGGAGGAAGTCCCTGTGGTGCACAGTGTGGAGGATGTCCCTTTTTTTTACAGTGGAAAGGACTTGGCTATGTTTAATAGTTGGGAGGACATCCATGCTTTGGACAGTTGGGAGGATGTCCCTGTGTTGGAGAGTTGAGAGGATTTCACTGTGGTAGACAGTGTGGATGATGGCCTTGTGGACAGTAAGGACAATGCTTATGTGGTGCACAAGAGAATGTCTCTTTGGTGGACAGTTAGAAGGATTTCCTTGTAGTGGGGAGTGGAGAAGCCATCTCTGGGGTGAATAGTGGTAAGAATATTCCTGTTGTGCACAGGAGGATGTCTCTGTAATGTACAGTGGTAAGGACATCACTCTGCTAGACAGTGAAGAGGACTTGCCTGTGGTGGAATATTGAAATGACGTCCTTGTGGTCGACTGTGGGAAGGACGTCCCTTTACAGGACAGTGGGTAGGACATCACTGTGGCAAACAGGCAGAAGGATGTCCCTGTGATGGACAGACAGGAGGAACTGCCTGTGGTGGTGAGTGGGTAGGATGTCTCTGTTGTTTACAATGCAGAGGATATTCATGTGGTGGACGGTGGTGAGGACTTCCTTGTAGTGCATATTGTTGAGGACAACCATGTTGTGGACAGTGGTAAGGATGTCCTTGTAGTACACAGGGGGATGTTCCTGTGGTGGACAGTGAGAAGAACGTTCCTCTGGTGGACTGTGGGGAGGAACTCCTTTGGGTGGACAGTTGGGAGGATGTCCCTGTGGTGGAAATTGGGTAGGACCTTTCTGTGGTGGACAGTAGGATGGGCATTCTTGTGGAGGACAGTGGGGAGTATGTCCATGTAGTGTACAGTGGATGGATGTTTCTGTAGTGGACAGTTGGGAACATATTTGTGTAGTGGACTGTTAGGATGATGTCCCTGTGGTAAACAGTGGTAAGGAAGTTTTTTTGTGGACAGTGAAAGCATGTATATGTGGTGAACAATGGGAAGGATGTCCCAGCTGTATACAGTGGGGAGGTTCTCGTTGTGGTGGACAGTAAGTAGGATGTCACTGTGGTGGACAGTGGGGAGGATGCTTCTGTTTTGGACAACTGAGAGGACATTACTGTGGTGGACAGTGTGAAGGTCGTTTCTGTGGTGGACATCAGGGAGCACTTCACTCTGGTGGACAGAGGTATAGATGTCCTTGTGATAGACAGTGATGAGGATGTTTCTGTGGTGGATGGTGTAAAGGGTGTGCCTCTTTATGGTAAGAGGTGAGGACCTGCCTGTCTTATATATTGGGAAAGACGTCCCTGTGGTGAACAGTGGATAGGACGTTTCTGTGGTGGACAGTGGAGAGGAATTCCTCATGGTGAAAAGTGGAAAGGACTTCACAGTGATGGACAGTGGTGAGGACATATCTGTGGCGGACAGTGGTGAGGAAGTTTCTCTGATGAAAAGGAAAACGTCCCTTTAGAGAACAGTGGAAAGTACATCTCTCTGTTGGACAGTAGAGAGAAACAAACTCTAGTGGACTTTGGGAAGAACATTTATGTTGTGGACAGTGTTAAGAAAGTCCCTGTTGTTGATTTTGGGAAGGACCTCCTTGTGGTGAACTGTGGGAAGGCTATCCCTCTCGTGGACAGTGGGGAGGACATCACTGTGGTGGACAGGGGGAAGGACATCCCTGTGGTGGACAGTGAAGAGGACTTTTCTGTGTTGGACATTTGGGATGACATCCCTGTGGTGAATAATGGGAAAAACGATACTTTGGTGGATAGTGGGGATTATGTCCCTGTCATGGAGTGTGCAGACGACATGTCTGTGGTGGAGAGTGTTGCTGACATCCCTGGTGTGCAAAGGAGAATATCCCTGTGGTGCACAGTGGGGAGAATATCCCTGTTGTGCACAGGAAAATGTCCCTGTTGTGCAAAGTGGGTAGGATATCCCAGTAGCGAACAATGAATGGGATGTCACTGTGTGAACGATTTGGAGGATATCCCTGTGGTGGACAGTGGGAAGGACGTCCCTTTGGTGAAAAACAGTGAGGACTTCTCAATGGTGGAATGTATGAAGGACGTGATTGTGGTGGTCAGTGGAAAGGATGTCTCTGTGGTGGACATTTGAAATTACATCCCTGTGGTGGACTGTAAAAAGGAGCTACCTGTGGTGGAGATTGGGGAGGATTACCATGTGGTAGACAGTAGGTAGGATGTCCCTGTGGTGGACACTGGGGAGGATGTCCCTGTGGTGGATAGTGGAAAGAACATCCCTGCTGTGGACAATGGGGAAAACTTTCTTTGGTGGACAGTGGAAAGGACATCACTTTCATGGACAGTAGAGAAGACCTCCCTATGGTGTACAGTGGGAAGGAGGTCCCTGTGGTGGACAGTGGGAAATACTTTTATGTTGTTGACTGTGGGAAGAACATATCTCTTGATGACATTGGTAAAGACCTCCTTGTGGTTTACTGTAGGAAGAATGTCCTTCTTGTGGACAGAGGGGAGGATGTCCCTTAGATGGACTGTGGGAAGGACATCATTGTGGTGGACTGTGGGGAGGTCCTTTCTGTGGTCGAAAGTGGGAAAGACTTCCCTGTTTTGACAGTGGGGAGGATAACACTGGTTTGGACAGTGTTAAGGACATCCCTGTGGTGGACAGTAGAGTGGACCTTTCTGTGGTGAACAGTGGGAAGAAGGTCTATGTGTTGGACAGTGGGGAGGACATTTACGTTGTGTATTGTGGGAAGAATGTTCATTTTGTTGACATTGGGAAGGACATCGGTGTGGTGGACAGTGGGAAGCATGTCCCTCCCATGGACAGTGGGAAAACACACCATGTGGTGGACAGTGGGAAGGACGTCCCTGTGGTGGACAGAGGAATGGACATCATTGAGGTGGACATTAGGAAGTATGTTCCTGTTGTGGACAGCAGGGTGTACCTTTCTGTGGTGGACAGTTGGAAGGACATGCCTGTGGTGGAGAGTAGAGAGGACTTATCTGTTGTGGACAGTGGGAATGAGGTCCTTTTGATGGAGAGTGAAAAGGACATTCCTGTTGTGGACAGTGCCGAGGACATACCTGTGATTGACAGTGTAAAGGACATTCATGTGGTGGACAGTAGCATGGACTTCCCTGTGGTGGACACTGGGAAGTAGGTCCTTTGTTGGATATGGGAAGAACATATATGTTGTGGAATGTGGGAAGCACGTCCGTGTTGTGGACATTGGGAAAGACATTCTTGTGGTGGACAGTGGGAAGGATGACCCTCTGGTGAACAGTGGGGAGGACGTCTCTATGGTGGACAGTAAAAAAAACATCCCTGCCATTGTCTGAGGGGAGGATATCATTGAGGATGACAGAGGGAAGGACTTCCCTGTGGTGAACAGCAGGGAGGAACTTTCTGTTTTGAATGGTGGGTAGGAAATCCCTGTTGTATACAGTTGGGAGGACATCCAGGTGGTGTACAGTGGGAAGGATGTCACTGTGATGGACAGTGGGGAGGATTTTACTGAGGTGCACTGGAGAATGTCCCTGTGGTGCATAGTCGGAAGGATGTACATATGGTGGAGAGTGCAGAGTACATCTCTATGATGGACAGTGGTTAGGAAATTCCTGTTGTGCACAGGAGGATGTCCCTGTGGTGTACAGTGGGAAGGACATTTCTTTTGTGGACAGTGAAGAGGACTTCCCTGTGGTGGACCGATTAAATGACGTCTTTGTGGTCGACAGTGGGAAGGACGTCCCTTTGGAGGACAGTGGGGAGGACATCACTGTGGTGGACAGGCAGAAGGATGTGTCTGTGGTGGACAAAGGGATGGAGTTCCCTGTGGTGGACAGTGGGTAGGATGTCCCTGTGGTTTACAATGCAGAGGATATTCCTGTGGTGAACAGCAGTGAGGACTTCCCTGTAGTGCATATTATTGAGGACAATCATGTTGTGGACAGTGATAAGGATGTCCTTGTAGTACACAGGAGGATGTCCATGTGGTGGACAGTAGGAAGGACATCTGTTTGGTGCACTGCAGAAACGACATCCCTGTGTTGGAATGTGGGGAGGACATTTTTTTTTGTGGTGGAAATTGGGAAGAATGTCCCTGAGGTGGAAAGCAGGGAAGACATCTCTGTGGTCTACAGTTGCAATGACATCTCTGTTGTTGACAGTTGAAAGAATATTCCTGTGGTGCACAGTTGTGAGGACGTCCCTTTTGTGCATAGGAGGATGTCACTTTGATGCAAAGTGAGGAGGATGTTTTTTGGTGGACAGTGGGAAAGGCATCCATGTGGTGGACTGTGGGGAGGTACACTCTGTAGTGAACATTGGGGATGATGTCCCTGTGGTGGACAGTAGAAAGGATGTCCCTGTGGTGCGACATAGGTCAGGATGTCATGTGGTGCACAGGAGGATATCTCTATGGTGAACAGTGGGAAGGATGTCACAGTGCTGGACATTGGTGAAGATGATCCTATGGTGGACAGTTTTATGGATGTCCGTGTGGTACACAGGAGGACATCCCTGTGGTGGACAGTGTGGAGAGCCTCTCTCTGATGGACAGCGAGAAGGAAATCCCTGTGGTGGACAGTTGTGTGGACCTCCCTGTGGTGGACAGTGTGTAGAACGTTCCTGTAGTGGACAGTTGGGAGGACATCCCTTTTTAAAGTGGAGAGGACATCCTTGTGGTGTACAGCGGGGAGAATATCTATGTGGTGGATAGTGGGTAGAATGTCCCCATGGTGGGCAGCGGAAAGGACTTCTCTGTGGTGTAAAATGGGAAAGACATCCCTCTGGTGGACAGTGGAGAGGATGTACCTGTGTTGGACAGTGGAAAGGAGGTTCTATGGTGGATAGTGGGAAGGCTGTCTTTGTGGTGGAGAGCAGGTAGGACCATTCTGTGATGGACACTGGGAAGGACATCCCTGTTGTGGACAGTAAAATGATATCCCCTTTGTGCACATTGGGGAAGATGTCCCTCTGGTGAACTGTGGGAAGGACATCCCTGTGGTGAACAGTGGTGAGGACGACCCTGTTGTGGACAGCTTGAACGACATCACTTTGGTGAACAGTGGAAATGATGTCCCTGTGGTGGACAATGCAAAGTATGTCCCTGTGGTGCACAGTGGTGAGGACATCCCTCTTGTGCACAGGAGGATGTACTTGTGGTGGACAGTGCGGAAGACCACGCTCGGGTGGACTGTGGTGTAGGACGTCCCTGTGGTGTACAGTGGGAAGGAAGTCCATGTGGTGGACAGTGGGGAAGATTTCTGTATTGTGGACAGTGGGAAGGGTGTCCCTTTGGTGCAGAGGGGGAAGGACATTCCTGTGGAGGATTGTGTGGGAGGAACTCCTTGAGGTTGATAGTTGGGAGGATGTCCCTGTGGTGGACAGTGGGTAGGACCTTGCTGTTGTGGACCGTGGGTTGGACGTCCTTGTGGAGGACATTGGGGAATATGTCCCTGTTATAAACAGTAGGATGGATGTTTCTGTAGTGGAGAGTTGGGAACATATTTGTGTGGTGGACAGATAGGAATACATCCCTTTGGTAAACAGTGGGAAGGAAGTCCTTTTTGTGAGCAGTGAAAGGATGTCCATGTGGTGGACAATGGGAAGGACATCCCAGTTGTAGACAGTCTGGAGGTTTTCCCTGTGGTGGACAGTGTGAAGGACGTCCCTGTGGTGGACTGTGGGGAGGACGTTTCTGTTTTGGACAACTGAGAGGACGTTACTGTGGTAGACAGTGTGAAGGACGTTTCTGTGGTGGACAGCAGGGAGGACTTCTCTTGGTGGACAGTGGTAAAGATGTCCCTGTGATAGACAGTGATGAGGATGGTTCTGTGGTTGACAGTGGAAAGTAAGTCCCTGTTGTGGATAATGGGAAGGACGTCCCTGTGGTGAACAGTGGAAAGGATGGTTCTGTGGTGGATAGTGGAGAGGACCTCCCTGTTGTAGACAGTGGGTATGATGTCCCTGTGGTGGACAGTGAGTAGTACATTCCTGTGGTGGACATTGGGGAGTACGTCCCTTTGGTGGACAGTGGAACAACATCCCTGTTGTGGTCAGTAGGGAGGACGTCCCTCGGTGGACAGTGGAAAGGACACCACTTTGATGGACAGTAGAGAGGACAGTGGGAAAGAGGTCCCTGTGGTGGACAGTGGGAAATATATTTATGTTGTGGACTGTGGGAAGAACATCTCTGTTGTGGACATTGGGAAAGTCCTCCTCGTAGTGAACTGTGGGAAGAATGTCCCTCTTTTGGACAGAGGGGAGGACATCACTTAGTAGGACAGTGTTAAGGACATCCCTGTGGTGGACAGTAGAGAGGACCTTTCTGTGGTAAACAGTGGGAAGAAGGTCCATGAATTGGAGAGTGGGGAGGGCATTTATGTTGTGGATTGGGGAAGGATGCACATGTTGTGGACATTGGTGAAGATCTCCGTGTGGTGGACAGTGGGAAGCATGTCCCTCTCATGGACAGTGGGAAGGAACACAATATGTTGGACAGTGAGAATAACGTCTCTATGGTGGACAAAATAGAGGACATCATTTAGTGGATATTGGGAAGTATGTTCCTGTTGTGGACAGCAGGATGAACCTTGCTGCGGTGGACAGTGGGAAGGACATGCCTGTTATGGACAGGGCAGAGGGCATCCCTGAAATGGACAGTGGAAAGGACATACCTGTGGTGGACAGTAGAGAGGACTTCCCTGTGGTGGACTGTAAAAAGGAGGTCCCTGTGCTGGACATTGGAAGGACATATATGCTGTGGGCTGTGGGAAGGACGTCCATGTTTTGGACATTGGGAAATACCCTCTTGTGGTGAACAGTAGGAAGAATGTCACTTTGGTGGACATTGTGGAGGAACTCCCTGTTGTGGACAGTGGGAAGGATGTCCCTGTGGTGGACAGAGGAAAGGACATCATTGAGGTGGACATTGGGAAGTATGTTCCTGTTCTGGAAAGCAGGGTGTACTTTTCTGTGGTGGACTGTGGGAAGAACATGCCTGTTGTGGACAGTGCTGTGGACATTCCTGTAGTGCACAGTGGAGAGGAATTCCCTCTGGTGGACATTTTGAGGGAGGTAACTGTGGTGGAGAATGAAAAGGACATGCCTGTTGTGGACAGTGCAGAGGATATCCCTGTGGTGAACTGTGGAAAGGACATCCCTGTGGTGGACAGTAGAGAGGACTTCCCTTTGTTGGACCGTGGGAAAGACGTACCTGTGATGGACATTGGAAGGACATACATGTGTTGGACTGTGGGAAGGACGTCCCTGTTGTGGACATTGGGAAAGACTTTCTTGTGTTGGACAGTTGGAAGGTTTACTGTCTTGTGTACAGTGGGGAGAACGTCCCTATGGTGGAAAGTGGAAAGGACATACCTGTTATGGTCTGAGTGGAGGACATCACTGAGGTGGACAGAGGGAAGGATGTCCCTGTGGTGGACAGCAAGAAGGACCTTTCTGCTATGAATTGTGGGAAGGACATCCCTGTTGTAGACAGTGGGGAGGACATCCCTGTGGTGGACAGTGGGGAGGATGTTACTGTGTTGTACTGGAGAACATCCTTGTGGTACATATTCAGAAGGATGTCCATATGGTGGAGAGTACGGAGGACATCCTTGTGGTGGACATTGGTTAGGACATCCCTGTTGTGCCCCGTGGGGATGATGTCCCTGTTGCTTACAGTGGTAAGGACTTCACTGTGTTTGATAGTGGAGATGAAATCCCTGTTTTGGACAGTGGTGAGGACGTCCCTGTAGTGGACATTGGTGAGGACAACCATGTTGTGGACAGCAGTAATATGTCCTTGTGGTACACAGGAGAATGCCCTGTGGTAGACAGTGGGAAGGACATCTCTTTGGTGAACAGTGGAAAGGACGTCCCTGTGGTGGACAGTTAGGAGTAACTCCCTTGTTGGTCAGTCTTAAAAAGGTTTCTCTGGTGGACAATGGGATGTACAAGTTTGATGTGGACAGTGTGGAGCACGTCAATATGGTGGACAGTGGAAAGGACATTTCTGTGGTGGATGGTAGAGGACTTCCCTGTGGTGGACAGTGGGAAGGAGGTCCCTGTGCTGGACCGTACGAAGGACATATATGTTGTGGACAGTGGGAAGGACGTTCCTGTGTTGGACATTGGGAAAGACCTCTTTTGGTGTACAGTGGGAAGGATGTGCCTCTGTTGGAGAGTGGGGAGGACCTCCCTGTAGTGGACAGTGGGAAGGACATCCCTGTTATGATCTGAGGAGAGGATATCACTGTGGTGGACAGTGGGAAGAATGTACTCTTGGTGGACAGCAGGGAGGACCTTTCTGGTGTGAATAGTGGGAAGGACATCCCTGTTCTAGACAGTGCGGAGAACATCCCAGTGTTGGACAGTGGGAAGGATTTCACTGTGATGGAGAGTGGGCTCGTTGTTACTGTGGTGCACTGGAGAATGTTTCTGTGGTGAATAGTTGGAAGGATGTCCATATGGTGGAGAGTGCAGAGGACATCTCTGTGGTGAACAGTGGTTAGGATATCCCTGTTGTGCACAGGAGGATGTCCCTGTGGTGCACAGTGGGGAGGATGTCCCTGTTGTTTACAGTGGGAAGGACTTCATTGTGTTTGATAGTTGGGAGGATATCTGTGTTTTGGACAGTTGGGAGGATGTTCCTGTGTTGGAGAGTCGAGAGGATTTCACTGTGGTGGACAGTGTGGATGACAGCCTTGTGGACAGTAAGGGCAACGCTCCTGTTCTGCACAAGAGAATGTTCCTTTGGTGGACAGTGAGAAGATTGTACTTGTAGTAAGGAGTGCAGAAGACATCTCTGTGGTGGACAGTGGTTATAAAATCCCTGTTGTGCACAGGAAAGTGTCCCTGTGGTGTACAGTGGGAAGGACATCATTGTGTTGGACAGTTAAGAGGACTTCCCTGTGGTGGACCATTGAAATGACGTTTTTTGTGGTCGACAGTGGGAAGAACGTCCCTTTGGAAGACAGTGGGGAGTACATCACTGTGGTGGAGAGGCAGAAGGATGTCCCTATGGTGGACAGAGGTGAGGACCTCCCTGTGGTGGACAGTGGGTAGGATGTCCCTGTGGCTTACAGTGCGGAGGATATTTGCATGGTGGACAATGGTGAGGGCTTCCCTGTAGTGCATACTGTTGAGGAAAACCATATTGTGGACAGTGGTAAAGATGTCTTTGTAGTACACAGAAGGATGTCCCTGTGGTGGACAGTGAGAAGATCATCTGTTTGGTGGCGTGTAAAGGACATCCCTATGGTGGACAGTTGGGAGGACCTGCCTGTTGTGGACGGTGGGGAGGACATTTCTGTTTGGACAATGGAATGGATGTCTCTGTGGCAGAATATGGGGAGGGCATCCCTTTGGTGCACAGTGGGGAGAACTATTATGTGGTAGAAATTGGGAAGAATGTTCCTGTGGTGGACAGTAGGGAGGACATCTCTGTGATCTACAATGGAAAGGACATCTCTGTTGTGGACAGTGGAAAGAATATTCCTATCTTTTACAGTTGTGAGGATGTCCCTGTTGTGCATATGAGGATGTCCCTGTGGTGCAAAGTGAGGTGGATGTTTCTTTGGTGGAAAATGGGAAAGACGTCCATGTGGTGGACTGTGCGGAGGTCCACTCTGTAGTGAACATTGGGGAGGATATCCCTGTGGTGGACAGTGGAAAGGATGTGCCTGAGGTGCACATTGTTCAGGATGTCCCTGTTATGCACAGGAGGATGTCCCTGTAGTGAACAGTGAGAAGGATGTCACTGTGCTGGACATGGGTGAAGATGACCCTGTGGTGGACAGTTTTATCGATGTCCTTATGGTACACAGGTGGACATCCCTGTGGTGGACAGTGGGGAGGACCTCTCTCTGATGAACAGTGGAGAGGAAATCCCTGTGGTGGACAGTTGTGTGGACCTACCTGTAGTGGACAGTGTGTAGATCATCCCTGTAGTGGACAGTGGGGAGGACATCCCTGTGCTAAACTGTTGGAATAATGTCCTTATTTGGACATTGGAAGGATGTCCATGTTGTGTACAGGGAGAGTACATCCCTATGGTGGACTGTGGGGAGTACCTCCCTGTGGTGGATATGGGTAGGATGTCTCTGTGGTGGACAGTGGGGAGGACATCCCTGTTTAAATTGAGGAGGACATCCTTGTGGTGGACAATAGGGAGGACATTTCTGTGGTTGACAGTGGGAAGAATATCCCTGTGGTGGACATCAGAAAAAAACTCTCTGTTGTGAACAAAATGGAAGGACTTCCCTCTGGAGAACAGTGGAGAGGATGTACCTGTGGTTGACAGTGGAAAGGACATTCTATGTTGGACAATGGGAAGACTGTCCCTGTAGTGGAGAGCAGGGAGGACATCTCTATGTGGATAGTGGGAAGAAAATCCCTGTTGTGTACAGTAAAATATGTCACTTCTGTGCACATTGGGGAAGATGTCCTTTTGGTGTACAGTGGGAAGGACATCACTGTGGTGGACAGTGGTGAGGACTACCCTGTGGTGGACAGTGGTAAGGATGCCCCTGTTCTGGATAGCAGGGAAAAGGTCACTTTGGTGGACAGTGGGATGGACTTCCCTGTGGTGGACAATGCAAAGTATGTCCCTGTGGTGCACAGTGGTGAGGACATCCCTGTTGTGCACAGGAGGATGTCTTCATGGCGCACAGTGGGGAGGACCACATTCTGGTGGAATGTGGGGTAGGACGTCCCTGTGGTGGACAGTGGGAAGGACGTCCATGTGGTGGACTTTGGGGAAGATGTCTGTGTTGTGGACAGTGGGAAGGATGTCCATTTGGTGGACAGTGGGAAGGATATTCCTTGTTGGACTATGTGGGAGGACCTCCTTGGGGTGGATAGTTGGGAGGATGTCCCTGTGGTGGACAGTGTGTAGGAACTTTCTGTTGTGGACAACAGGATGTGCGTCCTTGTAAATTACAGTGGGGATTATGTCACAGTTGTGTACAGTGGGATGGATGTTTGTATAGTAGACAACTGGGAACATATTTGTGTGGTGGACTGTGTGGAGTAGTCTGGAATGTGGGAGCATGCGGAGATAATTGCCGTTCCTGACAGGCAATATCTTGTTGAATTCCCCCACCCCGCTACCTCAAATCCAGCGCTCTATCAAGGGGGCCTAGGAACAGAGCTGAATATTCTACCATCCCTAAAGGGTCTCCAGGGTTAAAAGCTCATTCAACCAGGCTATGTCCAAACCATCTCTTCATGGCCCAACATCACACTCCTTTTTAGTGAAAACTTTGGATGAGGTGGTCAAAAGAAAACACTATGTAGGCCAGAGGGTGTAGCATAACTAAGTCAAGGGTAATGAGGGTAGGGTTTGGAAGGCAGGGATCATTGAAAGAATTAAATACAGGTTGTACAGTTTGAGGGTAATGACATCTGATTAATCTAAATAGACATTATGTTTTTGTCACTAACATGTAACTTTAGCTATGTCACTTTGGCAAAAGAGTTCATTTGTAGTTTAAGGTCTGGATCTGTCTTCTGTAGTGAGTGTCTCTTGGTTCTGGCGTGCATCTCTGGAGTCTGGTGTGGGTCTCTAGATCTCAGCATGCTCTGGGGTCTTCAGTCAGATGAGAAGGCAGCTTGGCAGGTTCCAGGAGGTGGCGCTGTCACTGGACCTCAGCGTGTCTCTAGAGTCTGCAGTCAGATGAGGTGGCTGGGAGAAAGCAGCTTGGCATCTCAGGCAGGTTCCAGAGGATGGAGTGGACTCTGTTGGATCTGTGGGTATACCTGTAGGAAAATCACATCAGGGAAGCAGCATCTCCAGCAGGGAGATGTCTGTAAAGGCTGGATATTGAACATTAAATTGCTTGGGAACAAGCACCTTATGGCCTGTATTTAAGATCCTGGAAAAGCAAAGGTGTTGGAGGTAAGTTTAGTCTTAGAAGGTATCTTTGAGTCTGCTTTTGGATGGATGAGGGAGAAAAACAATGTAAATTTTGTATCTGGGGTTGGCAGCAATAGTTTGCCTGTAAAAGAAATTAGTTGTTAATTAAGACTCAAGAAATGGTGATCAGCACATTGACTTAAACTGTGGAAGGAAATTAGATGGCTTTTAAACCTTGAAGAAATTATAAAGGTTGAAAAAAATTATGTTGGACATATATCACGTGTATAAGAGAGAAAAAGGCAGCATTAAACACAAAAGAAAATAACAAAATTTTTGGTTGAAAAGCACAAGCATTGTTGCTCTAGGTGTTCCTGTTAGGAAGAAAAGGAAACCTTTAAAATTTTTGGTTGAAAAACAGGAACATTTGTTGTTGGTCTTCCTGTTGGGGAGAAGGAACAGTAATAGCAGGCTTAGAAGCAGTGGGGGGAGGGGCCTTGCTCTGCCATGTGGCGTCTGGGTGCTCTGGCAGAGACATTCTGTATTCCCGCTTTTGTTTTTCTTAGCCAGTAAATTTTAAATGTAGAGAAGAGGAAATGCTAACTTTGAAGAAAAGTTTAAGGTAAGCAAGAAGCATAGGGGAGAGCTAAGAGTCAGAAAGTGTGAGAGTCTGTGTCTATGGGAAAGAAATAGGGAAGTTAGATTGGAGTCAGGCAGCTTTGAGAGAAACTGGCAGGCAGCAGTGGGGCAAGGGGTGCAGGCAGGATTTTAGATCTGCTGCTTTAGGCAAGCTGGCTAAGCTAAGTAGCTTTAGTCAGCTGCAAATTACTGAGGGTGAGGTGAAGCATAGGCTGGCTAAGGAAAACAGGGCTGGGTAGCAAGCAGGGTTCCGCCCTGTTGCTTCAGGCAAGCAGGCTAAGCCAAATAGCTGTAGCCTGTCGCATATGATGGGGGAGTAAGGAAATAAGTTACCTGGCAGGGCGCTAGGGGCTAGAGTTTGGAGCTGGCGACCTTGAGAGAAAGAGAGAGAGAGAGAGAGAGAGAGAGAGAGAGAGAGAGAGAGAGGACAGTCTCAGCCGTGAGAAGGAGTCTCTCAGCCAAGGGAAAGAGTCTTAGAAAGAGGGTTACAGCAGGTGTTGTGGCTTGAAGGACAGCTATTAGCTGTGAAGGAACCCCCTCTGTAGAGCTGGGGGGATGGGAAGAGTGGGGGGCTAAGAAGCCGCCGCCATCTTGCCCTTGAGCTGGAGAACACGTCGGGAGAGAGTCCTTTTGTATTAGGCAGGCGTTAGGCTATAGTTAAGAATCAGAGAGAGAAATAGGGGTAGGGTGAACAGAGAGAGTGATGTTACTCATGGTTTTTGCAGACACCAGCAGGGGGGCACTTGTGGAGCTGGCTCTGCACAGGTTGTCCACCACCTGTGGGAAACAATGTAGGCCGGTGCCTGGGTTCACGAGTGTGGATCTCTGTCGCTGGTCTGCACCATCCTTTGACAGAGATGGGTATCTCAGGGAGACTGGGTCTACTGTAGAGGAGCAGAGGCTAAGCAGGCGGGCTCACACCACGCAAAGCAGACTCTGTGGTAGGAGTCTCTCAGTGAGAAATCTCTGTTTTGGGCCCCAGCCTCAGAAGGGTGGGGGGCACGGCAAGACAGAGACTGGGGGCGCATGGTGACAGGTCCATGCACTGAGATTGGCCTCCATCTGGGGTCTCGGGACTCTGGCAGGATGGAGGTGGGGAATACGTGGGGCGAGTGCGCTGAGAAAGGACCGAGAGACTTAGTATCACATCTCACAGGAAGTATATTTGTTTAGCAGACTCAGTCAGGATGGTTCTTGTAGATGCATGGGTGGTCATGCCCCACGTTGGTCGTGCCAGCTGTGGGGAAGAAATCTTGCCGGTGGGGAAAAGAGGGAGTCCTGCTGCCAGGTCCCATGGCAGTCTGGCATCAGGGTCAATGGCGGGCTTCCCATACTGCCAGCAGAGGGTCCGACATTGGTATATCCATCGCAGTCTGGCAGTGGGCGGCTCAAGATATCCAAAGCCTGGGAACCTGGCGGGGACAGATCAGGCAACATGTGGGGTCCTGTTTTATAAAGCTTTTATTGTTCATGACATGGTAAATGGATGTAGGTGGTATGTGCTTCCCCGCCAAAGGCCATGGGAGCCTAATTTTTATAGGGAGGGGAAAAGGGGAGGGAATAAATTAATTAGCTATGATCCTGCCTTTTAAATATTACATTAATATTTAAATCTCTGGAGGTGGAGACCTCTACCTGTGCTATGTGATTGAAGGTTGCAATTTAATTTAGTTATCTCATTCAAGGCCCAACAGACAGTGGAAAGAATAACCCTTTGGTGGACATTGGGAAGGACATCCCTGTGGAGGACTGTGGAGGAAGAACTCTTTGGGGTGGACAGTTGGGAGGATGTCCCTGTGGTGGAAAGTGTGTAGGACCTTTCTGTTGTGGACAGTGGGATGGACATCCTTGTGGAGGACAGTGGGGAGTATGTCCCTGTTGTGTACAGTGGGATGGATGTTTCTGTAGTGGACAGTTGGGAACATATTTGTGTGGGGACAGTTAGAAAGACATCCCTGTGGTAAACAGTGGGAAGGAAGTCCTTTTTGTGGACAGCGAAAGGATGTCCATGTGGTGGACAATGGGAAGCATGTCCCTGCTGTAGACAGTGGGGAGGTAAACCCTGTGGTAGACAGTAAGTATGACGTACCTGTGGTGGACAGTGGGGAGGTCATTTCTGTTTTGGACAACTGAGAGGATGTTACTGTGGTGGACAGTCTGAAGGATGTCCCCATGGTGGACAGCAGGGAGGACCTCTCTGTGGTGGACAGTGGTAAAGATGTCCCTGTTGTGGACAGTGGTGAGGAACTCCCTGTTTTGGATATTGGGAAGGATGTCCCTGTGGTGAACAGTGGAAAGGATATTTCTGTGGTGGACAGTGGAGAGGACCTCCTCATGGTGGAAAGTGGAAAGGACATCACAGTGGTGGACAGTGGTGAGGAGGTTTCTGTGGTGGACAGTGGTGAGGAAGTTTCTCTGGTGCAAAGGAAAACGTCCCTTTGGTGGAAAGTGGAAAGTACATCTCTGTGGTGGACAGTAGAGAGAAACACACTGTGATGGACGGTGGGAAGAATATTTATGTTGTGGACAGTGGGAAGGAAGTCCCTGTTGTCTATATTGGGAAGGACCTCCTTGTGATGAACAGTGGGAATAATATTCCGCTGGTGGACAATGGTGAGGACATCCCTGTGGTGGAAATGGGGAAAGACATCCCTCTGGTGGACATTGAACAGGACATTTCTGTGTTGGAAATTTGGGATGACATCCCTGTGATGAACAGTGGGAAAGACGTTTCTTTGGTGGATAGTGGGGAGGATGTCCCTTTCATGGAGAGTGCAGAGGACATTTCTGGGGTGGAGAGTGTTGCTGACACCCTGGTGTGCAAAGGAGGATATCCCTGTGGTGCACAGCAAAATGTTCCTGTTGTGCATAGTGTGTAGGATGTCGCAGTGGTGAACAGTGAAAAGGATGTCACTGTGGTGGACAATTTGGAGACTGTCCCTGTGGTAGACAGTGGGAAGGACGTCTCTTTGGTGGACAACAGTGAGGACTTCTTTATGGTGGACTGTATGAAGTATGTCCTTGTATTGTCAGTGGAGAGGATGTCTCTGTGGTGGACATTGGGGAGGATGTTCCTGTGGTGGAAAGTGCGGAGCATGTCCCTATCATCGAGAGTGCAGAGGACATCCCTGGGGTAAAGTGTGTTGCTGACATCCCTGGTATGCAAAGGAGGATGTCCCTGTGGTGCCCAGTGATGGGAATATCCATGTTTTGCACAAAAAGTGTCCCCGTTTTGCAAAGTGGGTAGGATATCCCAGTGGTGAACATTGAAAATGATATCCCTGTGGTGGACAATTTGGAGGATGTCCTTGTGGTTAACAGTGGGGAGGACATCCCTTTGGTGGACAACAGGGAGGACTTCTCTATGGTGGACAGTATGAAGGACGTCCTTGTATTGTCAGTGGGGAGGATGTCCCTTTGGTGGAGATTGGGGAGGATGTCCCAGTGGTGGACAGTGGGGAGGATGTCCCTGTCATGGAATGTGCAGAGGACATCTCTGGGGTGGAGCATGTTGCTGACATCCCTGGTGTACAAAGGAGGTTGTTCCTGTGGTGCACACTGGTGAGGATATCCCTGTTGTACACAGAAAAATGTTCCTCTTGTGCATAGTGTGTAGGATGTCCCAGTGGTGAACAGTGAAAAGGATGTAACTGTGGTGGACAATTTGGGGGATATTTCTGTGGTGAACAGTGGGAACGATGTCCCTTTCACGGACAACAGGGAGGACAGGGAGGACATCTCGATGGTGTACTGTGGGAAGGACATACTTGTTTTGGTCAGTGGGAAGAATGTCCTTGTGGTGGACAGTGAGCAGAATGTCTCTGTGGTGGACAGTTGAAAGATGTACATTTGGTGGACAGTGGCAAGACCATCACTTTGGTGGACAGTGGGAAGGTCATCCCTGTGGTAGACAATGGGTAGGATGTCCCTGTAGAGGGCAGTGGGAAGGACATCCCTGTTGTGGACAGTGGGGTGAATATTTCTGTGGTGGAGAGTTGAAATGATGTCCCTGTGGTGAACAGTGGAGAGGGCCTAACTGTGGTGGAGATTGGGGAGGACCTCCCTGTGGTGTACACTGGGTAGTATGTTTCTGTGGTGGACAATAGGGAGGACATCCCTGTGGTGGACAGTGGAAAGAACATTCCTGTTGTGGAAAGTGGGAAGTATGTCCCTGTGATGGACAGTGGAGAGGACATTCCTGTGGTGAACAGTGGTCAGGACCATTCTGTGGTGCACTAGAGAATGTCCCTTTGGTGTACTATGGGAAGGATGTCCCTGTTATGGGAGTGCAGAGGATATCTCTGGGGTGGACAGTGGTAAAGATGTCTCTGGTGTGCACTGGAAGATGTCCCTGTGGTGAAGATGTCCCAGTCATGAAGATGACCTTGTGCACAGGAGGATGTTACTGTGGTGCACAGTAGGGAGGATGTCCATGTTTTGACCAGTGGGAAAGAACACCCCAGTGGTGGACATTGGTGAGGTCAACCCTGTGATGGACAGTGGGAAAACGTCCCTGTGGTGGACAGTGGGGTTTATATCTCTGTGGTAGACAGGGGAAGGATGTCACTGTGGTGGACATTTTAGAGGATATCCCTGTGGTGGACAATTGGAAGGATGTCCCATTGATGGACAGTGGGAAGGACGTCCCTGTGATAGACAGTGTTGAGGACATCCATGTGATGTACAGTGGGGAGGATGTCCATGTGTTGGACAATTGGAATAAC
The DNA here is from genome assembly GCF_011762505.2 of Arvicanthis niloticus. Classification (NCBI taxonomy): domain Eukaryota; kingdom Metazoa; phylum Chordata; class Mammalia; order Rodentia; family Muridae; genus Arvicanthis; species Arvicanthis niloticus. The sequence continues at coordinate 329,956 of NW_023044983.1, forward strand.
TTCCCTGTAGTGGACGTTGGGAAGGACATCTATTTGTTGGACAGTGGGAAGGACGTCACTGTGGTTGACATTGGAAAGGACATCTCTTTGGTGGACAGTGAAAAGGACGTCCCTGTGGTGGACAGTGGGAAGGACATTCCTGTTGTGGACAGTGAGGAAGTCATCCCTGTAGTAAACAGTGGTGACGAGGTTTCTGTGGTGTACTGGAGAACGTCATTTTGGTGGCCCGTGGGAAGAATGTCCCTGTTTTGGAGAGTGCAGAGTACATCTCTGGGGAGGACAGTGGTGAAGATGTCCCTGTTGTGCACTGGAAGATGTCCCTGTGGTGCACACTCATGAGGATGACCCTATTGTGCACAGGAGGATGTCCCTGTAGTACACAGTGGGGAGGATGTTCCTGTTTAGAATAATGGGAAATAACACCCCTGTGGTGGACAATGGTGAGGACTCCTCTGTTGTGTACAGTGGGGAAACATCTCTGTGGTGGACAGTGTGGTTGACATATTTGTGGTTGATGGGGGAAAGATGTCCCTCTGGTGAAGAATGCTGAGGACAACTCTGTGTTGGACATTGGTGAGAATATCCCTGTGATTGACTTTCGGCAGGATGTCCCTGTGGCTGAAAGAGTGTAGGACGTTCCCATTGTGGACAGTGAGGACGTGATTTCTGTGGTGGATAGCGGGAAGGATGTCCTTGTGGTGGACAGTGAGGAGGACGTCCCTGTGGTTGAAAGTGGAAATGACATCACTGTGGTGGACAGTAGATAGGACCTCCCTGTGGTAGACAGTGGGAAGGATGTCCCTGTTGTGGACATTGAGAAGGACGTTTATGTTGAGGACAGTAAAAAGGACATTGCTTTTGTGGACATTGGGAAGGACCTCCTTGTGGTGAAAAGTGGGAAGGATATCCCTCTAGTGGACGGTTGGGAGGAAATCCCTGTTGTGGATATTGGGAAGGACATCTCTGTGGTGGACAGTGAAGAGGAACTCTCTGTGTTGTACAGTTGGGATGATATCCCTGTGGTGGACAGTGGGAAGGATGTCTTTTTGTGGAGAGTGGGGAAGACATCCCTGTGGTGGACAGGCAGAAGGACATCTCTGTGAATAATGTGGAGGATGTTCCTGTGGTGGACAGTAGTAAGGACATCCCTGTGCTGGACAGTGATGAGGACATCCCTGTGGTGGAAAGCGGTTAGGACTTTTCTGTTGTGCAGAGAAAAACTGTGAAGGACGTTTCTGTGGTGGCCATTGTGTAGGACCTTTCTGTTGTGGACAATTGGATGGATATTCTTGTGGAGGACTGTGGGGAGTATGTCCCTGTGTTGTGTACAGTGTGATGGATGTTTCTTTAATGGACACTTGGGAACATATTTGTGTGGTAGACAGTCAGGAAGATGTCCCTGTAGTAAACTTTGGGAAGGAAGTCCTTTTTGCAGACATTGAAATGATGTCCATGTGGTGGACAATGGGAAGTATGTCCCTGTTGTAGATAGTGTAGAGGTTCTCTCTGTGGTAGACAGTAAGTAGGATGTCCTTGTGGTGGACAGTGGAGAGGACATTTCTGTTTTGGACAACTGAGATGACATTACTGTGGTGTACAGTGTGAAGTACATCCCTGTGGTGGACAGCAGAGAGAACCTCTCTGTGGTGTACAGTGGTAAAGGTGTCCCTGTGATAGACAGTGATGAAGATGTTTCTGTGGGGGAGAGTGGAAAGGATGTCCCAGTTGTGGACAGTGGTGAGGACTTCCCTGTCGTGGATATGGGAAAGGAAGTCCCTGTGGTGAACAGTGGAAAGGATGTTACTCTGGTGGACAGTGAAGAGGACTTCATCATGGTGGAAAGTTGAAAGGCCGTCACAGTGGTGGACAGTGGTGAGGACGTTTCTGTGGTGGACAATGGTGAGGAAGTTTATCTGGTGCAAAGGAAAACATGCAGTTGGTGGACAGTGGAACGTACATCTCTGTGGTGGACAGTAGAAACACACTATGGTGGAGAGTGGGAAGAACATTTATGTTGTGGACAGTGGAAAGGAAGTCCATGTTGTCTATATTGGGAAGGACCTCCTTGTAGTGAACAGTGGAAAGGATATCCCTCTGGTGGACAGTGGGGATGACATCCCTGTGGTGTACCGTGGGAAGAACATCCCTGTAGTTGACAATGAAGAGGACTTTTCTGTTTTGGACATTTGGGATGACATCCCTGTGATGAATAGTGGGAAAGACGTTTCTTTGGTGGATAGGTGGGAGGATGTCTCTGTTGTGGAGAGTGCAGAGGACATCTCTGGGTTGGAGAGTGTTGCTGACATTTCTAATGTGCAAAGGAGGATGTCCCTGTGTTGCACAGTGGTGAGGGTATCTCTGTTGTGCACAGAAAAACATCCCTGTTGTGCAAAGTGGGTAGGATGTCCCAGTGGTGAACAGTGAAAAGGATGTCACTGTGGTGGACAATTTGGAGGATGTTTCTGTGGTGGACATAAGGGAGAATTTTTCTAAGGTGGACTTTATGAACGACGTCCTTGTGGTGATCAGTGAGAAGGCTGTCCCTGTGGTGGACAGTGTGGAGGATGTATCTCTGGAGGTGAGTTTAAAGATGTACCTTTGGAGGACAGTGGGAAGGACATTTCTCTGGTAGACAGTGGGTAGGATGTCCCTGTGGAGGCCTGTGGGTAGAACGTCTCTGTGGTGGACAGTGGGAAGAACATCCCTGTTGTGGACAGTGGGGAGGATATTTTTGTGGTGGACAGTTGGAAGGACATCCCTGTTGTGGACAGTGGGAAGGATGTCCCTGTGTTGTTCAGTGGGAAGGATGTCCCTGTGGTGGACAGAGGGCTGGACATCCCTGTCGTGAACAGTGGTGTGTTGCACAGGAGAACATCACTTTGGTTGACCACAGGAAGGATTTCCCTGTTGTGGAGAGTGCAGAGAACATCTCTGGGCTGGACAGTGGTGAGGATTTCCCTGGTGTGCACTGGAAGATGTCCTTGTGGGGCACAGTCGTGAGGATATCCTTGTTGTGAACAGGTGACTTTTTCTGTGGTGCACATTAGGGAGGATGTCCCTGTCTTGAACAGAGAGAAAGAACATCCCAGTGGTGGACATTGATGAAGAAAACCCTGTGGTGGAGAGTGGGAAAACATCCATGTGGTGGACAGTGAAGAGGACTTCACTGTGGTGGACCATTGAAATAACATCTTTGTGGCAGACAGTGGAAAGGACGTCCCTTTGGAGGACAGTGGGGAGGATATCACTGTGGTAGACTGGCAGAAGGATGCCCCAGTGGTGGACAGAGGGTAGAAACTCCATGTTGTGGACAGGGGGTAGGATGTCCCTGTGGTTTACAATGCAGAGGATATTCGTGTGGTGGATGGCGGTGAGGACTTCCCTGTAGTGCATATTGTTGAAGACGACCATGTTGTGGACAGTGGTAAGGATGTCCTTATAGTACACAGCAGGATGTCCCTGTGGTGCACATTGAGAAGGACATCTGTTTTGTGAGGACATTGAGAAAGACGTCTTTGTGGTAGACAGTGGGAAGGGTGTACCTCTGTTGGACAGTGGGGAGGACCTCCTTGTGTTGGACAGTTGGAAGGACATCCCTGTTATGTCCTTATAGTACACAGCAGGATGTCCCTGTGGTGCACATTGGGAAGGACATCTGTTTTGTGAGGACATTGAGAAAGACGTCTTTGTGGTAGACAGTGGGAAGGGTGTACCTCTGTTGGACAGTGGGGAGGACCTCCTTGTGTTGGACAGTTGGAAGGACATCCCTGTTATGATCTGAGGAGAGGATATCACTGAGGTGGACAGTGGGAAGGATGTATTCTTGGTGGACAGCGGGGAGGACCTTTCTGGTGTGAATAGTGGGGAGGACATCATATTTTAGACAGTGGGGAGGACATCCCAGTGGTGGACAGTGGGGAGGATTTCACTGTGATGGACAGTAGGGAGAATGTTACTGTGGTACACTGGAGGATATCCCTGTGGTGCATACTTGGAAGGATGTCCATATGGTGGAGTGTGCGGAGGACATCTCTGTGGTGGACAGTGGTTAGGACATTCCTGTTGTGCACAGGAGGAAGTCCCTGTGGTGTAGTGGGAAGGATATCCCTGTAGTGGGAAGTGAAGAGGACTTCCTTGTGGAGGACCGTTGAAATGATATCCTTGTGGTCGACAGTGGGAAGGACGTCCCTTTGGAGGACAGTGGGGAGGACATCACTGTGGTGGACAGGCAGAAGGATGTCCCTGTGGTGGACAGTGGGGGTTACCTCCCTGTTGTGTACAGTGAGGAGGATGTCCCTGTGGTTTACAATGGGGAGGATATTCGTGTGGTGGACAGTGGTGAGAACGTCCCTGTACTGCATATTGTGGAAGACAACCATGTTGTGGACAGTGAGAAGGATTGTCCTTGTAGTACACAGGAGGATGTCCATGTGGTGGACAGTGGGAAGGACATTTGTTTGGTGCACCGTGGAAAGGACGTCCCTGTGGTGGAAAGTTGGGAGGACCTCCCTGTGGTGGACAGTAGGGAGAACATTTCTGTTGTGGATAGTGGGATGGAAGTCTGTGTGGCCTAATTTGGGGAAGGCATCCCTCTGGTGGACAATGGGGAGGAAGTTTTTGTTATTGAAAGTAGGAAGAATGTCCCTGTGGTTGACAACAGAGAGGACATCTTTGTGGTCTACAGCAGGGAAGGACATCTCTGTTGTGGACAGTGGAAAGAATATTCCTGTGGTGCACAGTTGTGAGGACGTCCCTATTGTGCATAGGAGGATGTCCCTGTGGTGCAAAGTGAGGAGGATGTTTCTTTGGTGTACAGTGGCAAAGACGTCTATGTGGTTGAATTTGGGAAGTCCACACTGTAGTGAACATTAAGGAGGATGTCCCTGTGTTGGACAGTGGAAAGCTTGTTCCTGTGGTGCACATTGGTCAGGATGTCCCTGTGGTGAACAGTGCGAAGGACATCACTGTGCTGGACATTGGTGAAGATGACCCTGTGATCGAAAGATTTAAAGATGTCCTTGTGGTACACAGGAGGTCATCCCTCTGGTTTACATTTGGGTGGAACTCCCTGTGGTGGACAGAGTGTAGAATGTTCCTGTAGTGGACAGTGGGGAGGACATCCCTGTGCTAAACTGTGGGAATAATGTACTTTTTGTGAACAGTGGAAGGATGTCCATGGTGTGGACAAGGTGAGTACGTCCCTATGGTGTACAGTGGGGAGGAACACCCTGTGGTGGATATTGGGATGATGTCTCTGTGGTGGACAGTGGGGAGGACATCCCTGTTTAAAGTGGGGAGGAGATTCTTGTTGTGGACATTGGGGAGGACATCTCTGTGGTGGACAGTGGGAAGAATGTCCTTGTGGTGGACAGTGGAAAGGACCACTCTGTGGTGTACAATGGGAAGGACTTTCTTTTGGTGGAGAGTGGAGAGGATGTACCTATGGTGGACAGTAAAAAGGATGTTCTATGGTGGACAATGGGAAGACTCTCCCTGTGGTGGAGAGCAGGGAGGAACTCTTTGTTGTGGACAGTGAGAAGGACATCCCTGTTGTGGACAGTAAAATGATGTCCCTTTTTTGCAAACTGGGGAACATTTCCCTCTAGTGAACAGTGGGAAGGACATCCCTATGGTGGAGAGTGGTGAGGACGACCCTGTGGTGGACAGTGGTAAGGATGGCGCTGTGGTGGACAACAGTGAGGATCTCAATGTGGTGGACAGTGGGAATGGTGTCCCTGTAGTCGACAATGCAAAGTATGTCCCTGTGGTGCAAAGTGGTGAGGACATCCCTCTTGTGCACAGGAGGATGTCCTTGTGGTGGACAATGTGGAGGACCATACTCTGGTGTACTGTGTTGTAGGATGTCCATGTGGTGGACAGTGGGGTAAATGTAAGTATTGTGGACAGTGAAAAGGATGTCACATTGGTGGACAGTGGGAAGGACATCCATGTGTTTGACAGTGGGTAGGACATTTCTGTTTTGGACAGTGGGATGGACATCCTTGTGGAGGACAATGGGGAGTATGTCCCTGTTGTGTACAGTGGGATGGATGGTTATGTAGTGGACAGTTTAAAACATATTTGTGTGGTGGACAGTTAGGAAGGTGTCCCTGTGGTAAACAGTGGGAAGGAAGTCCTTTTTGCAGACAGCAAAAGGATATCAACATGGTGGACAATGGGAAGGACGTCCCTGTTGTAGCCAGTGGGGAGGTTCTCCCTGTGGTGGACAGTAAGTAGGACGTCCCTGTGATTGACAGAGGGGAGGATGTTTCTGTTTTGTACAACTGAGAGGATGTTACTATGGTGGACAGTCTGAAGGAAGCCCTGTGGTGGACAGCAGGGAGGACCTCTCTGTGGTGGACAGTGGTAAAGATGGCCCTTTTATAGACATTGATGAGGATGTTTCTGTGGTGGAGAGAGGAAATTACATCCCTCTTGTGGACAGTGGTGAGGGCCTCCCTGTCATGGATATTGGGAAGGAAATCCCTTAGGTGAACAGTGGAAAGGATGTTTCTGTGGTGGACAGTAGAGAGGACTTCCTCATGGTGGAAAGTGAAAAGAACATCACAGTGGTGGACAGTGGTGAGGACATTTCTGTGGTGGACAGTGGTGAGAAAGTTTCTCTGTTGCAAAGGAAAATGTCCCTTTGGTGGACAGTAGAAAGTACATCACTGTGGTGGACAGTAGAGAGAAACACACTGTGGTGGACTGTGGTAAGAATATTTATGGTGTGGACAGTGGGAAGGAAGTCCCTGTTGTCAATATTGGGAAGGACCTCCTTATGGTGAACAGTGGGAAGGATATCCCTTTGGTGGACAGTGGGGAGGACATTCCTGGGGTGGACATAGGTAAGGACATCCCTGTGTTGGAAACTGAAGAGGACTTTTCTCTGTTGGATATTTAGGATGACATCCCTGTGAGGAATAGTGTGAAAGCCGTTTCTTTTGTGGATAGTGGGGAGAATGTGCCTGTCATGGAGAGTGCAGAGCACTGCTCTGGGGTGGAGAGTGTTGCTGACATCCCTGGTGTGCAATGGAGAATGTCCCTGTGGTGCACAGTGGTAAGGATATCCGTGTTGTGCACAGGAAAATGTCCCTGTTGTGCAAAGTGGGTATGGTGTCCCTGTGGTGCACAGTGGGGTGGATGTCCCTGTGGTTTACAGTGGGAAGGAAGTCCCTGTGTTTGACAGATGGGAGGAAATCCCTGTGGTGCACTGTGAGAAAGACTTCTCTGCGGTTGACAATGGTGAGAGAAATTCACTGTGGTGGACAGTGGGGATGATAGCCTTCTGGGCAGTGGGGAGGATGTTCCTGTGGTGCACAAGGAAACATCTCTTTGTTGGACAGTGGTAAGGATTTCCCTGGAGTGGAGAGTGCAGAGGACATATCTGAGATTGACAGTGGTAAGAAGATTTCTGTTATGCACAGAAGAATGTCCCTGTGGTGCACAGTGGAAAGCATGTTCCTTTCCAATGATGTGGACAGTGGAGTGGACTTCCCTTTGGACAACAGTTGGGCGTACATCACTTTGGTGGAGAGTGGGGGGACGTGTTGTCATGAACAGTGGTGAGGATGTCTTTCTGGTGCACTGAAGAATATCCCAGTGGTACATAGACAAAAAATGTCCATATTGTGGAGAGTGCGGAGGGTATATCTGTGGTGGACAGTGGTTAGGACATCCCTGTTGTGCAATGGAGGGTGTTCCTGTGGTGTACAGTGGGAAGTACATCGCTCTGGTGGAGAGTGAAGAGGACTTCCCTGTGGTGGACCGTTGAAATGATGTCCTTGTTGTTGACAGTGTGAAGAATGTCCCTTTGGAGGACAATGGGGAGGACATCACTGTGGTGGACAGGCAGAAGGATGTCCCTGTGGTGGATAGAGGGGAGGACGTTCCTGTGGTGGACAGTGAAGAGGATGTCCCTGTGGTTTACAGTGCGGATGATATTCATGTGTTGGACGGTGGTGAGGACTTACTGTTGTGCATATTGTTGAGGATATCCATGTTTTGGATACTGGTAAGGATGTCCTTGTAGTAGACAGGAGGTTTTCCCTATGTTTGACAGTTGGGAGGACCTCCCTGTGTTGGACAGTGGGGAGGATATTTCTGTTTTGGACAGTGGGATGGACGTCTCTGAGGCAGAATGTGGGGAGGACACAACTTTGGTGGACAGTGGGGAGGAAGTTTCTGTGGTGGAAAGTGGGAAGAATGTCCCTGTGTTGGACAGCAGGCAGGAAATCTCTGTGGTCTACATTGGGAAGGACATCTCTGTTGTGGATAGCGGAAAGAATATTCCTGTAATGCACAGTTGTGAGGATGTCCCTGTTTTGCATAGGAAGATGTTTCTTTGATGGACAGTGGAAAAGACATCCATGTGGTGGACTGTGGGGAGGTCCACTCTAGAGTGAACATTAAGGAGGATGTCCCTGTGGTGGACAGTGTAAAGGATGCCCCTGTGGTGCACATTCGTCAGGATGTCCCTGTTGTGCACAGGAGGATGTCCCTGTGGTGATAAGTGGGAAGGACATCACTGTGCTGGACATTGGTGAAGATAACCCTGTGGTGGACAGTTTTATGGATGTCCTTGTGGTACACAGGAGGACATCCCTGTGGTGGACAGTGGGGAGGACCTATCTGTGATGGACATTAGGGAGGAAATCCCTGTGTTGGACACTGTGTAGAACGTCCCTGTAGGGTACAGTGAGGAGGACATCCTTATGCTAAACTGTTGGAATAATATCATTTTTGTGGACAGTGGAAGAATGTCGCTGTGGTGGACATTGGTGAGGATGCCCCTGTGTTGGACCATGCTGAAAACATCCTGCTGGTGGACAGTGGGGTGGACATCCCGTTTGTTGACACTGGAGAGGATGTCCCTGTGGTAGACAGTTGCATTGACATCTTTCTGGTGGACAGTGGGAAGGACGTCCCTTTGGTGGATAGTTGGAAGGATGTCCCTGTTGTGAACAGTGGAGAGGAATTTCCTTTTGTGGACAGTGGGGAGTACGTGGAGAATATCTCTGGGGTAGAGAGTGGTTAGGACATCCATGCTGTGCAAAGGAGGATATTCCTGTGGTGCACAAGGGTGAGGACATTTCTACTGTGCATGGGAAATTGTCCCTGTTGAGCACAGTGGGTAGGATGTCCTTGTGGCGAACAGAGAGAAGGATGTCCCTGTGGTGGACAGATGGGAGGACCTCTCTGTGGTCTACAGTAGAAAGGACCTCCCTGTGGTGAACAGTGGGAAGGACGTCGCTGTTTTGGACAGTGTAAAGGACTTCTCTTTGGTGGACAGTGGGGAATATGTTCCTTTGGTGGAGAGTGGGGAGGACGTCCTGTGGTGGACAGTGGTGAGGACATTTCTCTGGTGCAAAGGAGAATGTCTTTTGGTGGACATTGGGAATGATGTCCCTGCCATGGAGTGTTAGGAGGACAACTCTGGGGTAGACAGTAGTGAGGACACCCATGGTGTGCACAGGAAGATGTTTCAACGGTACACAAGGATGAGGACATAACTGTTGTGCATGGGAGAATGTCCCTGTCGAGCACAGTGGGGAGGATATTCTTGTGGTGAACAGTGAGGAGGATGTCCCTGTGGTGGATAGCTGGGAGGACCTCGCTGTGGTTGACAGTAGGAAGAACCTCCATGTGGTGGACAGTGGGTAGGAATTCCATATGGTGGACAGTGGGGAAGACATCCCTGTTGTGGTCAGTGGGGAGGACGTTACTGTTGTGGACAGTGGGAAGGACATCCCTTTGGTGGACAGCAGGGAGGAACTTTCTGTGGTTGACAGTGGGAAAGATATCCCTGTGATGGACAATGATGAGGACGTTTCTGTGGAGGACATTGGATTGGATGCTTTTGTGGTGGACAGGACCTTCCTATGGTGGACAGTGTGGTGGATATGCCTGTGGTGGACAGTGGAGAGGAACTCCCTTTGGTGGAGAGTGAGAAGGACGTCCCTCCAGTGGACAGTGATGAGGATGTTCCTCTAGTGGACACTGGGGAGAAAGTTTCTGTGGTGGTAATTAAAGAGGATATCCCTGAGGTATACAGTGGAGAGTACTTCTATGTTTTATACAGTGAAAAGGACATCCCTGTGGTGGACATTGGTGAGGACGACCCTGTGGTGGACAGTGGTAAGGATGCACCTGTGGTTGATAGCAGGGGGGACCGAACTTTGGTGGACATTGGGAATGACCTCCATGTGGTGGACAATGCAAAGTATGTCCCTGTGGTGCACAGTGGTGAGGACATCCCTCTTGTGCACAGGAGGATGTCTTGTGGTGGACAGTCTGGAGGACCACACTCTGGTGGACTGTGGGGTAGGATGTCCCTGTGGTGGACAGTGGGGAGGAACTCCTTGGGGTGGACAGTTGGGAGAATGTCCCTATGGTGGACAGTGTGTGGGACATTTCTGTTGTGGACAGCTGGATGGACATCCTTGTGGAGGACAGTGGCAAATAAGTCCCTGTTGTGTACAGTGGGATGGATGTTTCTGTAGTGGACAGTTGGGAACATATTTGTGTGGTGGACAGTTAGGAAGACATCCCTGTGGTAAACAGTGGGAAGGAAGTCCTTTTTGTGGACAGTGAAAGGATGTCCATGTGGTGGACAATGGGAAAGATGTCCCTGTTGTAGACAGTGGGGAGGTTCTCCCTGTAGTGGACAGTAAGTATGACATACCTGTGGTGGAGAGTGGGGAGGATATTTCTGTTTTGGGCAACTAAGAGGATGTTACTGTGGTGAACAGCGTGAAGGACATCACTGTGGTGGATAGCAGGGAAGACCTATCTGTGGTGGACAGTGGTAGAGAAGTCCTTGTGATAAACAATGATGAGGATATTTCTGTGGTGGACAGTGGAAAGGACGTCCCTGTTGTGGATAGTGGTGAAGACCTCCGTGTCATGAATTTTGGGAAGGATGCACCTGTGGTGAACCGTGGAAAAGATGTTTCTGTGGTGGACAGTGGATAGGACCTCCTCGTGGTAGAAAGTGGAAAGGACATTACAGTGGTGGACAGTGGTAAAGACGTTTCTGTGGTGGACAGTGGTGAGAAAGTTTCTCTGGTGTAAAGGAAAACGTCCCTTTGGGGGACAGTGGAAAGTATATCTCTGTGGTGGACAGTAGAGAGAAACACACTGTGGTGGACAGTGGGAAGAACATTTATGTTGTGGACAGTGGGAAGGAAGTCCCTGTTGTTGACATTGGGTAGGACCTCCTTGTGTTGAACAGTGGTAAGGATATCCCTCTGGTGGACAGTGGGGAGGACATCACTGTGGTTGAAAGGAGGAAGGATTTCCCTTTGTTGGACAACAGGGAGGACTGCTCTATTGTGGACTGTAAGAAGGACGTCCTTGTAATTGTCAGTGGGGAGGATGTACCTGTGGTGGACAGTGGGTTGTATGTTTCTCTGCTGGACAGTGGGTAGTACATTGCTGTGGTGGACACTGGTGTGGACGTCCATGTGTTTGACAGTGGAAAGAACATCCATGTTTTGGACAGTGGGGAGGACGTCACTGTGGTGGACAGCGAGGAGGACCTTTCTGTGGTGGACACTGGGAAGGACATCCCTCTTGTGGAAAGTGAGGATGTAACTGGTTTGGACAGTGTTAAAAACATCCCTGTGGTGGGCAGTAAAGAGGAACTTTCTGTGTGAACAATTGGAAGAAGTTCCATCTGATAGACAGTGGGGAGGACATATATGTTGTGGATTGTGGGAAGGACGTCAATGTTGTGGACATTGGGAAGGACCTCCGTGTGGTACGCAGTGGGAATCATGTCCCTCTCATGGACAGTGGGGAGGAAAACCACGTGGTGGACAGTGGAAAAAATCCCTGTGGTGGACAGAGGAAAGGATATCATTAAGGTGGACAAGTCCATTCCTTACGTGGTCAGCAGGGTGTACCTTTCTGTGGAGGACAGTGTGAAGGACATGCCTGTTGTGGGCAGTGTGGTGGACATCCCTGTGGTGGACAGTGGAAAGTACATCTCTGTGGTGGACAGTAGTGAGGACTTACCTGTGGTGGCCAGTGGGAAGTAGGTCTCTGTGGTGGATATTGCAAGGACATATATGGTGTGGACTGTGGGAAGAATGTCCCTGTTGTGGACATTGGTAAAGACATTCTTGTGGAGGACAGTGGGAAGGATGACCTTCGAGTGGACAGTGGAGAGTACGACCATGTGGTGGACAGTAGGAAGGACATCACTTTCATGGTCTGAGGGGAGGATTTCACTGAGGTGGACAGAGGGAAGGACTTCCCTGTGGTGGACAGCAGGGAGGACCTTTCTGTTTTGAATTATGGGAAGGACATCCCTGTTGTAGACAGAGTCAGGACATCCCATTGGTGGACAATGGGGAGGATTTCACTCTGATGGACAGTCAGAAGAATGTTACTGTGGTGCTCTGGAGAATGCCCCTGCGGTGCATAGTTGGAAGGATGTCCATATGGTGGAGAATGCAAAGGACATTGCTGTGGTGGACAGTGGTTAGGACATCCCTGTTTTACACAGGAGGATGTCCCTGTGGTGTACAGTGGAAAGAACATCTCTGTTGTGGACAGTGGTTACGACACCCCTGGTGTGCACAGGAGGATATCCCTGTGGTGTACGGTGGGAAGAACATCCCTGTTGTGGATAGTGAAGAGGACTTTTCTGTGTTGGACATGTGGGATGATGTCCTTGTCGTGATTAGTGGGAAAGACATTTCTTTGGTGGATAGTGGGGAGGATGTCCCTGTCGTGGAGAGTGCAGAGGACATCTCTAGGGTGGAGAGTGTTGCTGAAATCTCCGGTGTGCAAAGGAGGATATCCCTGTGGTGCACAGTGGTGAGGATATCCCTGTTGTGCACAGGAAAATGTCCCTGTTGTGCAAAGTGGGTAGGATTTTCCAGTGGTGAACAGTGAAAAGGATGTCACTGTGGTGGACAATTTGGAGGATGCCCCTGTGGTGGAGAGTGGGAAGGTCGTCCCCTTTGGTGGACAACAGGGAGGACTTCTCGATCGTGGACTGTATGAAGGACGTCCTTGTGGTGGTCAGTAGGGAGGATGTCCCTGTGGTGGACAGTGGGGGGTATGTCTCTGTTATGTACAGTTGAAAGATGTACCTTTAAAGGACAGTGGTAAGAACATCTCTTAGGTGGACAGTGGGAAGGACATCCCTGTGGTAGACAGTGGGTAGGATGCCCCTGTGGAGGGCAGTGGGTAGAACATCTCTGTGGTGGACAATGGGAAGGACATCCCTGTTGTGCACAGTGGGGAGGATATTTCTGTGTTGGACAGTTGGAAGGACATCCTTGTTGTGGACTGATGGAAAGGAACTCCCTGTGGTGGACAGTGGGAAGGATGTCCCTGTGTTTGACAGTGGGGTGGACATCCCTGTGGTGAACAGTGGTGAGAATGTTTCTGTGGTGCACAGGAGAATGTTGCTTTGTTGGACCATAGGAAGGATTTCCCTTTTGTGGAAAGTGCAGAGGACATCTCTTGGGTGGTCCCTGGTGTGCAGTGGAAGATGTCCCTGTGGTGCACAGTTGTGAGGACGTTCCTGTTGTGAACAGGAGATTGTTCCTGTGGTGCACAGTAGGAAAGATGTCCCTGTCTTGAACCATGGGAAAGAATACCTTAGTGGTGGACATTGATGAGGACAGCCCTGTGGTGGAGAGTGGGGAAACATCACTTTGGTGGACAGTAAAGAGGACTTTCCTGTGTTGGACCATTGAAATGAAGTCCTTGTGGTCGACAGTGGGAAGGACATTCCTTTGGAGGACAGTGAGGAGGACATCACTGTGATGGACCGGTAGAAGGATATCGCCGTGGTGGAAAGAGGGGAGGACTTCTGTGTGGTGGATAGTGAATAGGATGTCCCTGTGGTTTACAATGGAGAGGATATTCGTGTGGTGGATGGTGGTGAGGAATTTTTCTGTAATGCATATTGTTGAGGACAGCCATGTTGTGGACAGTGGTAAGGATGTCCTTGTAGTACACAGGAGGATGTTCCTGTGGGGGACAGTGGGAAGGACATTTGTTTGGTGGATTGTGGAAAGGACATCGCTGTGGTGGACAGTTGGGAGGACCCACCTGTGTTGGACAGTGGGGAGGACATTTATGCTGTGGACAGTGGTATGTACTTCTCTGTGGCGGAATGTGGGGAGGACATCCCTTTGGTGGACAGTGGGGAGGATGTTTCTGTGGTGGAAAGTGGAAAAATGTCCCCGTGGTGGACAGTAGGGAGGACATCTTTGTGATTGACAGTGGGAAGGACATCACTATTGTGAACAGTCAAAAGAATATTCCTGTGGTCCACAGTTGTGAGGGTGTCACTTTTGTGCATAGGAGGATGTCCCTGTGGTGCAAAGTGATGATGTCCCTTTGTTAGACAGTGGGAAAGATGTCCATGTTGTGGACAGTTGGAAGGTCCACTCTCTAGTGAACATTGGACAGAATATCCCTTTGGTGGACAGTGGAAAGGATGTTTCTGTGGTGCACATGAAGACCCCGATACTTGGGAGACCCTTCCTCAAGTCTCAGGAGATTATGACAACCCAAAGATCACAAGAAACCATACATGGATGCAATCAGCAGAGGCCTTATTAGGGAAATTGGCTGGCAGTCAAACCACAAGCTCTCTCTCTGAAGAGCAAGGTTTGGCCAAGAGTGATGGGTAAGGGGTCTTTTAAAGAGCAAAACCACAAACCAGGGGAGTGTGGAGGGGGTGAGGGGTTGCCAAGGATACATAACATAAGAATAGCAAAACATTCCAGAGAAACCCACCCTGAAAGGTTAATAGCCATGTGCCTGTGTCCCACCCTGTTACCAACTATTTCAGATTAACTATCTTCACTTCTTCTGGCTATAGCCCCCACCTAGGTGGCAGCATCTTTATCTGTAATCAGGAATGTGTCTTCCTGCCTTGGGCCTTTCCCACCCATAGGTGGGCCTACTGCCTGAGGCTTGAGGAATGTAATTCATCCAGCAATTGTCCTGGGGAACCTGAAATCTTATTTTCAGTTCTGCATTGTGAGACCTGCATTTTTCTGCCCAGGTCTAAGGGCAAAGAAAGAGTCTACATATTTCATAAAATGGTCTTTATAATTTTTCACTCTACATCCCCACTTTTTCCAATTAGGTTATGTTTTTAATCATAAAACTCAATTATTAATAAGTCCATTCTCACTCCACTTTTCCGATTTGGATCTTTAGAAAAGTTTAAACTCCAGTGTCATCATAATTATCATTTTCTTGACCTAAAGCTCTATATTGATGGCGCAACACAAAAAGCTGAACAGCACTTATCCTTTCTCTAACAAAAGTTACTAATCTATTTAAAACACAAGGGCCTATGGTTAAAAGCAAGAGTAAAATCACAAGAGGTCCAGCAAGGAAGGATAATAGGGTTCTCAACCAAAAGGACTAATTGAACCAACTCTTGAATCAACTTTGTTGTGCCTCTCTATCTTTCTATCACTGGTCTAACCTTAACAATTTTCTCTTAGAGCAGCACACTTCTTTAAGAAACAGCAACTCTAGTCCTCTTAGCAGCACCTGTCTCTATAACTGTAGCCATTCTTAGTTTCAATGTAACAGCTAGAGTCAAGGAAAATAGGCTCTCTGCAGAAGCGTCTACGGTGTATCTCAAACTCAGTTCAAGAGTACCTGCGGGAACTAGTTGGACAAGTACACAATAATCTTTGACTGCAAGCTCACCATTTATCAATCTTTGGAACTAAATATCTGTTAGCAGGGCTTCTTGGGCTCTATTCTATTGACTAGAGGTCTCAAAACATTTCCTTTTCTTTGAAACACACTTTCAAAGTTGTCCTCTGACTTTTACATATTTTGTGGCACATAGTTGTCTACATACACATAAAATCACATATATAATAAAGAGAAATTGCAAAAAGGAACAAATCTATATAACTCTAGATTCACATTTCAACTTCAAACTTGGAATCACAAGCTGTCATTTAACCTTGGGTGTATACACCCTAAGCCCCATCCTCTAAGGCAGCATTACCACTGTGTCTAGGGCAGGGATGTCACAGGAGTCAAGACCTGCTCTTTGGCCTTGTAGAATAGCAGGCAACCTTGAGCTAAACAGCAAGAGGTTCTGGCATCTGGATGTTCAGGCACATGTTTTGGTGGATTTCAAGGAGGTTGGATGTCAGCAAAACCAGGAACAGTCTCTTAGTAGCCTGAAAAATCATTTCTCACACAAAAGGGATATTCTGGGTGTGGAACAAGGACAAGGGACACTGTAGCCAGCGCCATTTCTCAAAGGTATTTAGTTTTAGGGTTCTGTATATTCTCTCTACCTGTCTTGAGCTTTGGAGACAGTATAATCAGTGGAGCTTCTAATATCTCTGACAATTCCTGACTTACCTTAAAACTGCTATCTGATCTAATTATCTAGGACACTTGAACGTCGGGAAGGTCCCTATTCTAGGCTGTTTTCTCCTAGGTGTTTCTTCTTTATTCTAAGTCTTATTATTTCTCTGGCTCAAAACCTGAGATCTCTTATACACTTTAAATCGCTTGGCTGCTTGGTTGCACTCATATCTTAAGAGTCCATCTGTGCATTTAGCTTGGTAAGTCTTGCTTTCTGGGAAGTATAGTTCTCCCTTCTTGTGTGTACCATTGCCTCTTTTCCTCTAGATAGTAGCTGGCAGGATGGCTAACAATCTGAGTTTTTTCTCTTATTCTCTCTTTTAAGTGAGGCCATCTCTCAGGCCCCAAAGCCTGGAAAGGCTCCTGTATCAAGCCACTTGATCTGTCCGGTTATTGTCTCAGGCCAGAGTCTCCTCCCTTTTGGTGTCCTGGGCAACACATATTTACAGATTCTGGTTTCATCAGGGTTTCCTCTCTTGGCATATAGCCCTGCGGGCATGGGCTGTGGCAAAAGCATATCTGCTTGTCGGCTCCAGGTTCCAAGGTTGCTCTCTGCACCAATGATCTCAGGGGTGGGGAGTCAGTCCAGATGATATTTGTGTCCACCACAGTAGTGCTGGCTTGTCTCTGACCAGCATGGAGAAAACTGCTCCCGTCTGTAAAGCAGGTTACCTCGGCTCCTGGCTGGAGTCAGTAGGAGAAGCCTTTCCTCTACCTGTGAGTTCTTGTCAGCTAGTTGTAGCCCATTGGGTAGGAACTGTATCTGGATGTCCATCCTAGGGAGTAAATCTCAACCCAACAGGGGGTAGGAGCAGTCTAGGATGACCATAAATGTATGGGATATCCAGCCCATCTCTTAGTCAACCATTTTCGGGTAGTCCATTAATACATTTTGGCCCATTGGCCTGGAGGGAGACCGTGTGTTTATCAAGAGTTGGGTGTCTCCAAGCCACCCCATCTATTTCAATAACTGTCTTCACACAGAGCTAATATCTTTGCCATTTGCGGTGTTTTTCAAGGCCTGTGATTTCCTGGCCCTGGCTTCTACTTGTTAGGGCCCTCTTGGACCCCAAAGCTGCCTCCTTTACTTGCAATGTGCACACTGGTCTTTTTCAAAGTGTTTATCTCCCTTTGATTGGAGTCCCTCTTCTCTGCTTTCTGTAAATTCTTTTTCTGTCACCTTTCTCTTTCTTCACCTCTCGCTAGTCTCAGCAACTTACACTAGACCTTTTATCTTACACTAAACCCTTTTACTAGACTTTCACAGCAACTTACACTAAATCTTTCTCTACTCCTCTTCTCCACTCTTTTCCTCTAGACTTTCTCAGTAACTTATACTAAATCTTTTAATTTTCTCTATTTCTCTCCTCTAGCCTCTGAAGGCTTGTCAATACTGACAGAATGTCTAGAAAGGCTGTAAGTAGCTCATCTGATCCCTGCTTAACCTCATGTACCTTGGTGAAAATTAGTGGGGTCTCATGATCTTACATAAGATCTATCAACAGGATCTGATGTGGGCCTTTCTGTGTCCCTTAACTTCTGTAACCCACTGCTGACCACAGCCTGATCAATTGATGAGATCCCATGTCTGAGGGAACATTCTTTCAGTGTCCTCTCTTGCTCTTCACTCCTGAAGACCAGAACCTACAAGGGTCTGGTGGAAAAAAGGCTTTTATCAGGAGAAGGATATTCCTCCACTAGATTTATCTAGGTGACTATATTGGGCACTAGATCGAGATGTCTGAGGTATCCTGGCCTATCTATTGCTTTGATAACTAACTTACTTTTAACTACAAATTTGTATCTGTACCAAAATGGAGGCCTATTCTTTTGGCTCTCTGACACAGGACAGTCTGTAACTTCTTGTAACAGGCAACCTGTCTGACCTGTCTGACCTGTCTGCAGGCAGGTTTGTTGGTTCTGCGTTTCTAAGCTGGTGTTACATCACATGACTCATCTCAGCGCTACTTATTTATTCTTTTTTTTCAAAATATCAGCACGATTCACTCACTACTTTTAAATAAAAAAAATATAATTATAATTCTTAGGTGAATAACCTTGTTGGGCCTGTTTGTCTAGGTGCCCTGGCTCCACTTCCAGGGTTTTTTTTTTATCACCTGGGCTCTATCTATCTTCAGTGGAATGCCGCTGATTTGTTACAGCAGTGACCTCAAGGTACCAGTACAGCCAGGAACACCAAACTAGGTAGCTGTCACATGCTGTCACTGTGCTGGGGAACTATGAGTTGTTGCCCTCCAAATGCGGGCTGGGCGAGGGCACCCTTCATGTGGTATTACCTGGTGGATACCCTACATGTGGTAGGCGGGCTGTCTGAACACAAACTGCGGCGGATGCCCCTTTTTAAACGACATGCCTGCCCCTCTGCAGCTGTACTCTTGCACTGGCAGCTTCATTTATTTCTTTGCACGTGATCATGTTATCTCTTTTTAACTCAAGATGTTTAACACAGTAGATTAATGGCTAACACACAGATGATTTGCCAAGAAAAGACACACAAAAAAAAAAACTAACACAAATAGCTCACCCTTCTAATGGGTGGCACATAAACCAGGTAGTACAGACAGTTCTCACCCCTGCCATGGGCACAGAGACCAAGTTACACAATAAGGAAGGGCATCAGAAATCCACCTGCCTCTGCCTTCCAAGTAAGAGGAATAACCAGACAATGAGGTCAGTCTTCACAGATTCAGATTAACAGATTCAGACAACTTGGCCAGTCTATGCTGGACCAAGTCTAACAGATTTCTAATATGCCAGCAATGAACAATCCAAAAATAGACACACTGCCATGAGAGCACAACAAGTGAGAGCACAACAACCACGATGGCCATTTCTGACCTTTTCTCTCTAGTCTCATTGTTAACACACACAAAGACTAACAAAAACCCATCTCAATCTCCAATGCCAGCAGAGGGATTGCACATCCTCTCCGGCACCTAGATGAACCCTGTGACAGCCAAGAGGGATCCCACATCCTCTCCAGCACCTAGATGCAAACCTGTGCCAGCCGAGAGAGATTCCACATCCTCTCTGGCACCTAGATGCACCCTTTGCCAGCCGAAAGGGATTCCACATCTTCTCCGGTACCTAGATGAACCCTCAGACATCTCTGGGGGTGCAGCATCTAGTGACTCCCCAGCAATTCTGCTAGTCACTCATTTATTTCTTCTAGAGACAAAAACAGTTTACTGCCCCTCACAAGACAGAAACAGCTGTCAGTCCAAACCGAAAGTGCACTTTTCAGAAACCAAATAACAGATGGGCACCAACAACTTAGAAACCAAACAATTTAGACAAACCTAGACAAAACACTACACGAGAAACCAGATGATTTAGACAACCCAGCACATGAAAACCAGAAACCAGGCAATTTAGACAAAAGATTACACAACAACCAGACAGAAAACCATGGTGTCCCTTCAACTCCCATTGTGGTTCTTGGATTAGGGTGGTCACAAATCTCAGACGAGCCCCCAAATGAAGACACCCATACTCGGGAGACCCTTTCTCAAGACTCCGGAGACCACGACCACCCAAAGATCACAGGAAAACATACCTGGATGCAATCATCAGAGGCTTTATTAGGGAAATTGGCTGGCAGTCAAACCACAAGTTCTCTCTCTGAAGAGCAAGGTTTGGCCAAGAGTGATGGGTAAGGGGTCTTTAAAGAGCAAAACCACAAACCAGGGGAGTGGGGAGGGGGTGAGGGATTGCCAAGGATACATAACATAAGAATAGCGAAACATTCCAGAGAAACCCACCCTGAAAGGTTAATAGCCATGTGCCTGTGTCCCACCCTGTCATTTACCAACTATTTCAGATTAACTATCTTCACTTCTTCTGGCTATAGCCCCACCTAGGTGGCAGCATCTTTATCTGTAATCAGAAATGTGTCTTCCTGCCTTGGGCCTCTCCCACCCCTAGGTGGGCCTACTGCCTGAGGCTTCAGGAATGTAATTCAATCAGCAAGTGTCCTAGGAGGCCGGAAATCTTATTTTCAGTTCTGCATTGTGAGACCTGCATTTTTCTGCCCAGGTCTAAGGGCAAAGAAAAAGTCTACATATTTCATAAAATGGTCTTTATTTTTCACTCTACACACATTGGTCAGGATGTCTCTTTTGTGCACAGGAGGATGTCCCTGTGGTGAAAAGTGGGAAGCATATCACTGTACTGGACATTGGTGAAGATGACCCTGTGGTGGACAGTTTTATGTAATTCCTTCTGGTACACAGGAGGACATCCATGTGATGGACAGGGGAGAGGCCCTCCCTGTGGTGAAAAGTGTGTAGAACATCTCTGTAGTGGACAGTTTGTAGGACACCCCTGTGGTAAACTGTGGGAATAATGTCATTTTTGTGGACAGTGGAAGGATGTCCTTGTTGTGGACAAGGAGAGTACATCCCTATGGTGGACAGTGGAGAGGAATTCCCTGTGGTGGACATGTGTAGGATGTCTCTGTGGTGGAGTGTGGGGAGGACATCCCTGTTTGGTAAGTGAGGAGGACATCGTTGTGGTGGACAGTGGGGAGGACATCTCTGTGGTGGACAATGGGAAGAATTTCCCTGTGGTGGACAACGGAAAGTACCTCTATGAGGTGTACAGTTTGAAGGACGTCCCTCTGGTGGACATTGGAGAGGATGTCCCTGTGGTGGACAGTGAAAAGAACGATCGATGTTGGAGAGTGGGAAGATTGTCCCTGTGTAGGAGAGCAGGGAGGACCTCTCTGTGGTGGACAGTTGGAATGACATCCCTGTTGTGGACAGTAAAATAAGTCCCTTTGTGCACATTAGGGAAGATGTCAGTCTGGTGAACAGGGGGAAGGACATCTTTGTGGTGGACAGTGGTGAGCACGACACTGTGGAGAACAGTGGTAAAGATGCCCCTGTGGTGGACAGCAGGGAGGACCTCACATTGGTGGACAGTGGGAAGAACTTCCCTCTGGTGAAAAAAGCAAAGTATTTCCCTGTGGTGCACATTGGTGAGGATATCCCTCTTGTGCACAGGAGGATGTCCTTGTGGTGGACAGTGGAGACAACCACACTATAGTGGACTGTGGGATAGGATGTCCCTGTACTGGACAATGGGAAGCACATTTCTGTGGTGGACAGTGGTGAGGAAGTTTCTCTGGTGCAAAGGAAAATGTCCCTTTGGAAACAGTGTAAAGTCCATCTCTGTGGTGGACAGTAGAGAGAATCACACTGTGGTGGATAGTTGGAAGAACATTTATGTTGTGGACAGTGGGAAGGAAGTCCCTGTTGTTTATATTTGGAAGGACCTCCTTGTGGTGAACAGTGGAAAGGATATCCCTCGGGTGGAGAGTGGGGAGGATATCCCTGTGGTGGAGAGGGGGAAGGACACCACTGTGGTGGACATTGAAGAAGACTTTTCTGTGTTGGACATTTGTGATGACATCCCTGTGGTGAATCATGGAAAAGATGTTTCTTTGGTGGATAGTGGGGAGGATGTCCCTGTCGTGGAGAGTGCAGAGGACATCTCTGGGGGGGGGAGAGTGTTGCTGACATGCCTGGTGTGCAAAGGAGGATGTCCTTGTGGTGCACAGTGGTGAGGATATCCCTCTTGTGCACTGGAAAATGTCACTATTGTGCAAAGTGGGTAGGATGTCCCAGTGGTGAACAATGAACAGGATGTCACTGTGGTGGACAATTTTGAGAATGTCCTTGTGGTGGACAATGGGAAGGACTTCCCTTTGGTGGACAACAACGAGGACTTCTCTATGGTGGACTGTATGAAGGACGTCCTTGTGGTGGTCAGTGGGGAGGATGTCCCTGTGGTGGACAGTGGGGAGTTTGTCTCTGTGGTGGACAGTTGAAAGATGTACCTTTGGTGGACAGTTCGAAGGACTTCCATTTGGTGGACAGTGGGGAGGATATCTCTGTGGTGGCCAGTGAGAAGGAGGTCCCAGTGGTGGACATTGGAAGGACAAATATGTTGTGGACATTGGGAAGGACGTCCCTGTTGTGGACATTGGAAAAGTCTTTTTGTGGTGAATAGTGGGTAGGATGTCACTCTAGTGGACATTAGGGTGGAACTCCCTGTTGTGGACAGTGGGAAGAATGTCCCTGTGGTGGAGAGTGGGGAGGTCTTCACTTAGGTGGAGAGTAGTAAAGACATCTCCATGGTGGATAGTAGAGAGGACCTCTCTGTGGTGAACAGTGGGAAGAAGATCCCTGTGGTGGAGAGTGGGAAGGACTTTTATGTTGTGGATTGTGGGAAGGATGTAAATGTTGTGGACATTGGGAAGGACCTCCATGTGTTTTACAATGACAAGCATGTCCCCCTGGTGGACAGTGGGGAGGACCACCATGTGGTGGACAGTTGGAAGAAAGTCCCAGTGGTGGACAGAGAAAAGGACATCATTGAGGTGGACACTAAGAAGTGTGTTCCTTTTGTGGACAGCAGGGTGTACCATTCTGAGGTGGACAGTGGAAAGGACATGCCTGTTGTGGACAGTGCTGTGGACATCCCTATGGTGGACAGTGGAAAGGACATCCCTGTAGTGGACAGTAGAGAGGACTTCCCTGTTGTGGACAGTGGGAAGGAGGTTCCTGTGGTGGAGAGTGAAAAGCACATGCCTGTTGTGGAAAGTGCAGAGGACACCCCTGTGGTGAACAGTGGAAAGGACATCCCTGTGGTGGAGATTAGAGAGAACTTCGCTGTGGTGGACAGTGGGAAGGAGGTCTCCTTGGTGGACACTGGGGAGGACTTCCCTGTAGTGGACAGTGGAAAGTACATCACTTTGATTGACAGTAGAGAGGACCTCCCTGTGGTGGACAGTGGGTAAGAGGTCCCTGTGGTGAACAGTGGGAAGGACATTTTGTTGTGGCCTCTGGGAAGAACATCTCTGCTGTGGACATTGGGAAAGACCTCCTTGTGGTGAACTGTGGGTAGAATGTCCCTCTTGTGGACAGAGGGGAGGACGTCACTTAGGTGGACAGTGGGAAGGACATCCCTGTGGTGGACAGCAGTGAGGACCTTTCTATGGTTTACAGTGGATAGAACATCCATGTTGTGGACAGTGGGGAGGATGTCACTGGTTATGACAGTGGTAAGGACATCCCTGTGTTGGACAATAGAGAGGACCTTTCTGTGGTGAACTTTGGGAAGGAGGTTCATATGTTGGACAGTGGGGAGGACATTTATGTTGTGGATTGTGGGAAGAACGTCAATTTTGTGGACATTGGGAAGGACCTCCGTGTAGTGGACTGTGGGAAGCATGTCCCTCTCATGGACAGTAGGGAGGACCACCATGTGGTGGACAGTGGGAAGGACATCTCTGTGGTGGATATAGGACAGGACATCATTTAGTAAACATTGGAAAGTACGTTCCTGTTGTGGACAGCGGGTGGACCTTTCTGTGGTGGACAGTTGAAAGGATATGACTGATGTGGACAGTGTAGAGGATGTCCCTTGGTGAACAGTGGAAAGGACATCCCTTTGTTGGACAGTAGGGAGGATTTCTCTGTGGTGGACAGTGAGAAGGAGGTCCCTGTGGTGGATATTGGAAGGACATATATGTTGTGGACAGTGGGAAAGACCTTCTTGTGGTGAATAGTGGGTAGGATGTCACTCTGGTGGACATTGGTGTGGAAATCCCTGTGGTGGACAGTGGGAAGAATGTTCCTGTAGTGGAGAGAGGGGAGGTCATCACTTAGGTGGAGAGTGGTAAGGACATCCCCGTGGTGGATAGTAGAGAGGACCTCTCTGTGGTGAACAGTGGGAAGAAGATCACTGTGGTGGAGAGTTGGAAGGACATTTATGTTGTGGATTTTGGGAAGGATGTACATGTTGTGGACATTAGGAAGGACCTCCGTGTGTTCTACAATGACAAGCATGTCCCCCTGGTGGACAGTTGGGAGGACCACCATGTGGTGGACAGTTGGAAGGAAGTCCCTGTGGTGGACAGAGGAAAGGACATAATTGAGGTGGGCATTAGGAAGTATGTTCCTGTTGGGGACAGCAGGGTGTACCATTCTGAGGTGGACAGTGAGAAGGACATGCCTGTGGTGCACAGTGCTGTGGACATCCCTATGGTGGACAGTGGAAAGGACATCCCTGTGGTGGACAGTAGAGAGGACTTCTTTATGGTGGACAGTGGGAAGGAGGTTCCTGTGGTGGAGAGTGAAAAGGACATGCATGTTGTGGCCAGTGCAGAGGACATTCCTGTGGTGAACAGTAGAAAGGACATCACTCTGGTGGACAGTAGAGAGGACCTTTTTGTGGTGAACACTAAGAAGAAGGTCCATGTGTTGGACAGTGGGGCGGACATTTATGCTGTGTATTGTGGTGAACATTAGAAAGTATGTTCCTGTTGGGGACAGCAGGGTGTACCATTCTGAGGTGGACAGTGGAAAGGCCATGCCTGTTGTGGACAGGGTGGTGGACATCCCTGTGGTGGACAGTGGAAAGGATATCCCTGTGGTGGACAGTGGGAAGGAGGTTCCTGTGGTAAAGAGTGAAAAGGACATGAATGTTGTGGACAGTGCGGAGGACATCCCGGTGGTGAACAGTGGAAAAGACATCCCTGTTGTGGACAGTAGAGAGGATTTGCCTGTGGTGGACAGTGGGAAGGAGATCTCTGTGTTCGACACTGGGGAGGATGTCCCTGTAGTGGACAGTGGAAAGGACATCACTTTGATGGACAGTAGAGAAGACCTCCCTGTGGTGGACAGTGGGTAGGAGGTCCCTGTGGTGGACAGTGAGAAGGACATATTGTTGGGGACTGTTGGACCCTGGTCCTGGAGGATGTCCCTCAAGTCTCCCGGCTGGTGGCAGGGCGTGATCGGAGAGGGGAGATCGCCTGCCCCTGCCGCTGCTTCTGGCGTCCGTCGTTGCTGGCCAATCTTCTCCAGGTGTTGCCCCCGCTACTCCGCGTTGAACTGGTCCAGGCTCGGGCCAGGCCGATAAGGAGCTGACTCATTGACAGAAAGGCAGCTGGGCATTCCAGGCAGGCTCCAGGGAGAGCCAGCGGGTTGTCAAGTGGTACAGCTCTTTGTTTAGCCAGAGAAGTGGTACAGCTCTTTGTTTAGCTAGGTAGCAGAAGAGCCCTGCGGGCTCTAAAGCGTTACAGCTCTTTAGCCAGGAAGTGTCAGCTAAGTAGCAGGGCGCCCAGAGGGCTCTAAAGCCTTACAGCTCTTAAGCCGGGAAGTGCCAGCTAAGTAGCGGAGAAAGGCGGTGGTGGCTGCGGCTGTGGTTGCGGCGGTGGAGGCAGGGTGCCAAGAGAAGCAAGGCTCCAATGTCTAGTATGGGGCCAAGGAGAAGGAGAATCCAAGCCATCAGGGGGTTTGAATACCAAGGGGTAGGAGTGTTGGGAGTATAGCGAGCCCGGAGGTTCCCCCGGAGCTCTTTGAGCATCTGTACATCTTGTTCTACCAGCCCAGATTCATTGACATAGAAGCAACATTCCTCCCCCAACAAACCACAAGTCCTCCCCTGTTCAGCAGTCAACAAGAGCAAATCCTGCTAAAGAGGTTATCTGGCATTGAAGAGATTCAAGGCTGTCTGTCATAGAGGCCATTGCCTGGTCAAGCTTGTCCTGGAAGTCGCCGGCCAGATGCTGTGTTTGGACAAGAGCTGCTCCAGCAGTTCCAGTAGCACCAAGTGAGACAGCAAGGCCTAGTCCAATGAGCAGAGGGATGAAGATCTCTCTCTTCTTTCGGCTTTCTCTCATCTGCAAGGCTAGCTCTTCAGGTTCATAGAGATAAACTTGAGGAACAACAATCACAGGGGCACAGGAGCCTTGAAAATGAGGGTTGATACAGGCACCTGTAGTGCCCTTGCATGAGAGCAGGGCAGGAGGGTTGACACATACTGATTTGGACTGAGAGACTTAGTATCACATCTCGCAGGAAGTATACTTGCTTAGCAGATTCAGCCAGGATGATTCTTGTAAACGCATGGGTGGTTGTGCCCCACATTGGTGGCGCCAGCTGTGGGGAAGAAATCTCGCGGGCGGGGGGAGGAAGTCCGGTAGAGTCCCAGGGCGGCAGAGTCCCAGGGCGGTCCAGCAACAGGGTCCTGGGTGGGCTTCCCACGCCACCAGCGGAAGATCCCACATTCACGCAGCTGTCGGTGGGCGGGCCGGCGGCTGCATCGGCAAGGTTCCAGGGTTCCAAAAGCTGGGAATCAGGCGGAGAGACCATAGACATGTGGAGTCTGGTTTCCAAAGCTTTATTGTTTATGACATGGTAAATGGATGCAGGTGGTACGCGCTTCCCCACCCCCCAAAGGCCAGGGGACTCTCATTTTATAGGGAAGGAAAAAGGGGAGGGAATAACTTAATTAGCTACGCCCCTGGCCTTTTGATAATTCATTAATATTTAAATCTCTGGAGGTAGAGACTCGGTAATCACGCCCTCTACCTGTGCCCTACGTGACTGAAGGTAACAGGTTAAATGGAGTTACCTCATCCAAGGCCCAACAGGGGACTCTGCAAAGAACATCTCTGTTGTGGACATTGAAAAAGACCTCCTTTTGGTGAACTGTGGGAAGAATGTCACTCTTGTACACAGAGGGGAGGAAGTCACTTACGTGGACAGTGGGAAGGAAATCCCTGTGGTGGACAGTGGGAAGCACCTTACTATGGTGGACAGTGGGGAGGATATCACTGGTTTGGACAGTGTTAAGGACATCCCTGTGGTACACAGTTGATAGGATATTTCTGTGGTGAACAGTGGGAAGAAGGTCCATGTGTTAGACAGTGGTGATGACATTTATGTTGTGGATTGTGGGAAGGATGTATATGTTGTGGATATTGGGAAGGACCTCTGGGTGGTGGAAACTGGGAAGCATGTCCCTATCATGTACAGTGGGGAGGAACACCATGTGGTGGACATTGGGAAAGACCTTTTGATGGACAGTGTAAAAGATGACTCACTTGTGCACAGTGGGGAATACGTCCCTGTGGTGGAAAGTGAGAAGAACATCCCTGTTATGTTCTAAGGGGAGGATATCACTGAGGTGGACAGAGGGAAGGACATCCCTGTGGTGGAGAGCAGGGAGAAACTTTCTGTTTTGAATTGTGGGAAGGACATCCCTGTGGTAGGCATTGGGGAGGACATCCCTGTGGTGGACAGTGGGAAGGATTTCACCATTGTGGACAATGGGGAGGATGTTACTGTGGTGCACTTGAGAATGTCATTGTGGTGCATAGTCAGAAGGATGTCCATATGGTCGAGAGTGCATAGGATATCTCTGTGGTGGACAGTGGTTAGTACATCCCTGTTGTGCCCAGTGGGGAGGGTGTCACTGTTGTTTACCATGGGAAGGATTTCACTGTGTTTGATGGTAGAGACTATATCCCTGTTGTGCACAGGAGGATGTCCCTGTGGTGCACAGTGGGGAGGATGTCCCTGTTGTTTAGAGTGGGAAGGACTTCACTGTGTTTGATAGTTGGGAGGACATCCATGTTGTGGACAGTTGGGAGGATGTCCCTGTGTTGGAGAGTTAAGAGGATTTCACTGTGGTGGACAGTGTGGATGACGGCCTTGTGGAGAGTAAAAATAACACTCCTTTGGTGCACAAGAGAATGTCCCTTTGGTGGACCTTAGGAAGTATATCCTTGTAGTGGGGAGTGCAAAAAACATCTCTGGGGTGTATAGTGGTGAGGACCTGCCTGGTGTGCATTGCAAGATGTCCCTGTGATGCACAGTCATGAGGACTTCCCTCTTGTGAACATTAGATTGTTCCTGTGGTGCACAGTAGGGAGAATGTCCCTGTCTTTAACAGTGGGAAAGAACACCTCTGTGGTGGACATTGATGAGGACAATCCTGTGGTAAAGAGGGGGGAAACATCCCTGTGGTGGACAGTATGGTTCACGTCTCTGTGGTAAACAAAGGAAGGATGTCACTGTGGTGGACAATTTGGAGGATGTCCTTGTGGTGGACAGTGTGAAGAATATCCCTGTCTTAGACAGTGCTGAGGACGTCCATGTGATGGACAGTGGGGAGGATGTCCATGTGGTGGACTGTTGGAAGAATGTCCCTGTGTTGGACTGTGGGAAAGACATCTCTTTGGTGGACAGTGGGTATGATGTCCCTGTGGTGGACAGTCAGTTGGACCTCTCTATGGTGGACAAGGGAACGATGTCCCCTTGGTGGACAATGGGAAGGATGACTATCTTGTGGAAAGTTGGAAAGATATCCCTGTGATGGACAGTGGGGAGGACATCCCTGTGGTGAAGAGTGGTGAGGACCTTTCTGTGGTGCACTGGAGAACGTCCCTTTGGTGGACTGTGGGAAAGATGTCAATGTTTTGGAAAATGCAGAGGACATCTCTGGGGTGGACAATGGTGAGGAAGTCTATGATGTGCACATTCATGAGGACATCTCAATTGTGCACAGGAGAATGTCCTGTGGAGTACAGTGGGGAGGATATCCCTGTGGCTTACAGTGGGACAGACGTCCCTGTGTTTGATAGTTTCAAGGAAATCCTTGGGGTGGACTGTGGGAAGGAAGTCTCTGTGGTAGACTTTGGTGAGAGAATTTCACTGTGGTGGACAGTGGGGATGATGGCCTTGTGGACAGTGGGGAGGACATTCCTGTGGTGCACAAGAAAATGTCTCTTTGGTGGACAGTGTGAAGGATTTCCCTGAAGTGGAGAGTGCAGAGGACATCTCTGGGTTGGACAATAGTAAGAATATTTCTGTTATGCACAGAAGAATGTCCCTGTGGTGGACAGTGGAAAAGATGTTCCTGTGGTGAACAGTGGGAAGGATTTCCCTGTGGTGGACATTGGTGAGGACGACCCTGTGGTAAATAGTGGTAAGGATGTTCCTGTAGTGGACAGCAGGAAGAACCTTTCTGTGGTGGACAGTGGGTAGGATATTCCTGTGATGGAAAGAGGGGAGGTAGTCACTGAGGTGGTCAGTGGGAAGGACATCCCTGTGGTATAGAGTGATGAGTACTTCACTGTAGTGCACATTGAGTAGGACAACCCGGTGGATTACACTGTGGAGGGCATCCGTGTGGTAGACTATGGGGAGGATGTCGCTGTCATGGACGGTGGGGAGGACTTTCTGGTGGTGGACAGTGGGGTGGATATCCATGTAGTCGACAGTTGGAAGGACGTCCTTGTGATGGACTGTGGGAAGGACATTTCTTTGGTTTAGAGTGGGAAGGACATTCATGTGGTTGACAGTAGGGAGGACCTCCCTGTGGTGGATAGTAGGAAGGATGTCCCTGTGGTAGACATTAGTGAGGAAGCCACTGTGTTGGACCATGCAGAAAATATCCCTGTGGTGGACAGTGTGGTGGACATTCCTTTGGTTGACACTGGGAAAGATGTCCCTGTGGTAGACAGTTGGAAGAACATATTTCTGGTGGACAGTGGGAATGACGTCCCTGTGGTGGATAGATGGAAGGACGTTACTGTTGTGGAAAGTGGAGAGGACTTCCCTTTAGTGGACTGTGGTGAGTACGTCTCTGTGGTGGCCAGTGGAGAGGATGTCTTGTGGTGGACACTGGTGAAGACGTTTCTCTGGTGCAAAGGAGAACGTCCCTTTGGTGGACAATGGCAATGATGTCACTGTTGTGGAGAGTGCGGAGAACATCTTTGAGGTAGACAGTGGTGCAGATGTCCCTGTTGTGCACTGGAAGATGTCTCTGTGGTGCACAGTCATGAGGACGACCTCGTTGTGCACAGGAGGATGTACCTGTGGTGCACAATGGGGAGGATGTTATTGTTTTGAACAATGGGAAAGAACACCCCTGTGGTGGACATTGGTGAGGATGCCTCTGTTGTAGACAGTGGGGAAATATCTCTGTGGTGGACAGTGTGGTGGACGTCTTTGTGGTTGACAGGGGAAAGATGTCCTTGAGGTGCAGAGTGCTGAGGACAGCTCTGAGTTGGACATTGGTGAGATTATCCCTGTGGTGGACAATGGGCTGAATGTCCCTGAGGCTGACAGAGTGTAGGACTTTCCTATAGTGGACAGAGTGGAGTTGGTATCTCTGGTGGAGAGTGGGAAGAAAGTCCTTGTGGTGGACAGTGAAGAGGACATCCCTCTGGTGGACAGTGGAAAGGACATCACTGTGGTGGACAGTAGATAGGACCTCCTTGTGGTAGAGAGTGGGAAGGATGTCCCTGTTGTGTAGAGTGAGAAGGACATTTATGTTGTGGACATTAAAATGACATCCCTTTTGTGGACATTGGGAAGGACCTCATTGTGGTGAACAGTGGGAAGGATATCCCTTTGGTGGACAATTGGGAGGACATCCCCGTGGTGGACAGTGGGAAGGACATCTCTGTGGTGGACAGTGAAGAGGAACTCTCTGTCTTGGACAGTTGGTATGACATCCCTGTGGTAGAAGAGAGGACTTCCCTGTTGTGGACAGTGGGAAGGAGGTCCCTGTGATGGACATTGGAAGGACATATATGGTGTGGACTGTGGAAGGACGTCCCTGTTGTCGATATAGGAAAAGACCTTTTGGTGGACAGTGGGAAGGATGTCCCTCTTGTGAACAGTTGGGAGGACGTCCCTGTGGTGGAAAGTGGGAAGGACATCCCTCTTATGGTCGGAGGGGAGGATATCACTGAGGTGGACAGAGAGAAGGCAGTCCCTGTGGTGGACAGCAGGAAGAACATTTCTGTTTGGAATTGTGTGAAGGACATCCCTGTTGCAGACAGTGGGGAGGACATCCCTGTGGTGGACAGAGGTGAGGATTTCACTGTGGTGGACAGTGGGGAAGATGTTATTGTGGCACACTGGAAAATGTCCATGTGGTGCATAGTCAGAAGGATGTCAATATGCTGGAGACTGCGGAGGACATCTCTGTGGTGGACTGTGGTTAGGACATCCCTGTTGTGCCCAGTGGGGAGGATGTCCCTGTTGTTTACACTGGGAAGGACTTCACTGTGTTTGATAGTTGAGAGGACATCCCTGTTGTGCACAGTTGGGAGGATGTCACTGTGGTGGAGAGTTGAGTGGATTTCACTGTGGTGGACAGTGCAGATGAAGACCTTGTAGACAGTAAGAACAAAGTTCCTGTGGTGCACAAGAGAATATCTCTTTGGTGGACAGTGAGAAATATGTCCTTGTATTTAGGAGTGCAGAGGATATCTCTGGGGTATACATTAGTAAAAACATCCCTGTTGTGCACAGGAGGATGTCCCTGTGGTGTACAGTGGGGAGGACATCACTGTGGTAGACAGGCAGAAGGATGTTCCTGTTGTGGACAGTGAGGAGGAACTTCCAGTGGTGGACAATGTGTTGGATGTCCCTGTGGTTTACATTGTGGAGGATATTCTTGTTCTGGAGAGTGGGGAGGCCGTCGCTGTAGTGGACATTGGTGAGGACAACCATATTGTGGACCGTGGTAAGGATGTCCTTGTGGTGCACGGGAGGATTTCCCTGTGGTGTACAGTCGGAAGGACATCTCATTGGTGAACAGTGGAAAGGACGTCCCTGTGGTGGACAGTTGGGAGGATCTCTCTGTCCTGGTCAGAGGAGAAGACATTTCTGTGGTGGAAAGTGGGATGTACATGTTTGTTGTGGAGAGTGCGGAGAATGTCAATGTGGTGGACAGTGGAAAGGACATCCCTGTGGTGGACAGTTGAAAGGACTTCCCTGTGGTGGACATTGGGAAAGAGGTCCCTGTGGTGGACAGTGTTAAAGACATCCATGATATGATCTGAGGAGAGGATAACACTGAGGTGGACAGTGGGAAGGACGTTCTCTTGGAGGACAGTGAGGAGGACCTTCTGTTGTGAATAGTGGGAAGGACATCCCTGTTGTAGACAGTGGGGAGGACATTGCGGTGCTGGACACTGGGGAGGATTTCACTGTGATGTAGAGTGGGGAAGATGTTACTGTGATGCACTGGAGAGTGTCCCTCTGGTGTATAATTATAAGGATGGCCATATGATGGAGAGTGCAGAGGACATCTCTGTGGTGGACAGTCGTTAGGACATCCCTGTTTTGCACAGGAGGATGTCCCTGTGGTGTACAGTGTGAAGAAAATCCTTTTGGTGGGGAGTGAAGAGGACTTTCCTGTGGTGTACGATTGTCCTTATTGTACAGAGGAGGATGTCCCTGTGGAGGACAGTGGGAAGGACATCTGTTTGTTGGACTGTGTAAAGGATGTCCCTGTGGTGGACAGTTGGGAGGACCTACCCATGGTGGACAGTGGGGAGGATATTTCTGTTGTGGACGGTGGGATGTATGTCTCTGTGGCGGAATATGGGGAGGACATCACTTTGGTGGACAGTGGGGATGACCTTTCTGTGGTGGAATGTGGGAAGAATGTCCCTGTGGAGGACAGCAGGGAGGACTTCTCTGTGGTCTACAGTAGGAAGGACATCTCTGTTGTGGAGAGTGGAAAGAATATTCCTGTGGTGTACAGTTGTGAGGACGTCCCTGTTGTGCATAGGAGGATGTCGCTGTGGTGCAAAGTGAGGAGGATATTTCTTTTCTGGACAGTGGGAAAGACGTCCATGTGGTGGACTGTGGGGAAGTCCACTCTGTATTGAATATTGGGGAGGATGTCCTTGTGGTGAACAGTGGGAGGTTGTCCATGTTGTGGACAAGGGGAGAATGTCCCTATGATGGAGTGTGGGGAGGGCCTCCCTGTGGTGGACATGGGTAGGATGTCTCTGTGAGTAACAGTGGGGAGAACATTCCTGTTTAAAGTGGGGAGGTCATCCTTGTGGTAGACAGTGGGGAGGACATTTCTGTGGTGGACAGTGGGAAGAATGTCCCTGGGGTGAACAGCGGAAAAAACCACTCTGTGGTGTACCATGGGAAGGAAGTCCCTCTGGCGGACACTGGAGAGGATGTACCTGTGGTGGACAGTGGGAAGGATGTTTTATGGTGGACAGTGGGAAGACTGTTCCTGTGGTGGAAAGCAGAGAAGACCTCTCTGTGCTGGACAGTGGGAAGGACATCCCTGTGGTGGACAGTGGTGAGGACGACCCTGTGGAGGACAGCGTTAAGGATGCCCCTGTGGTGGACAGCAGGGTGCACCCAACTTTGGTGGACAGTGGGAATGATGTTCCTGTGATGGACAATGCAAAGTATGTTCCTGTAGTGGACAGTGTTGAGGTCATCCCTCTTGTGAACAAGAGGATATCCTTGTGGTGGACAGGGCGTATGAATAAACTCTGATGGACTGTGCGATAGGTCGTCCCTGTGGTGGACAGTGGGAAAAACCTCTATGTGATGGATAGTGGGGAAAATGACTGGTTTGTGGACAGTAGGAAGGATGTCCTTTGGTGGACAGTGGGAAGGACGTTCCTGTGGTGGACTGTGGGGGAGGAACTCCATGGGGTGGACAGTTGGCAGGATTTACCTGTTGTGGACAGTGTGTAGGACCTTTTTTTGTGGACAGTGGGATGGACGTCCTTGTGCAGGACAGTAGGGAGTACGTTCCTGATGTGTACAGTGGGATGGATGTTTCTGTATTGGACAGTTGGGAACATATTTGTGTGGTGGACAGTTAGGAAGACGTCCATGTGGTAAACAGAGGGAGGGAAGTCGTTTTTGTGGACAGCGAATGGATGTCCATGTGGTGGACAATGGGAAGGACATCCCTGTTGTAGACAGTTGGGAGGACATCCCTGTGGTGGACAGTGGGGATGATTTCACTGTGGTGGAGAGTGGGGAGGATGTTACTGTGGTTCACAGGAGAATGTCCTTGTGGTGCATAGTCAGAAGGATGTACATATGGTGGAGAGTATGGAGGACATCTCTGTGGCTGACAGTGGTTAGGACATCACTGTTGTGTCCAGTGTGGAGGATGTCCCTGTTGTTTACAGTGGGAAGGACTTCACAGTGTTTGATAGTTGGGAGGTCATCCCTGTTGTGGACAGTTGGGAGGATGTCACTGTGGTGGAGAGTTGAGAGGCTTTCACTCTGGTGGACAGTGCAGATGATGGCCTTGTAGACAGTAAGAACAAAGTTCCTGTGGTGCACAAGAGAATGTCTCTTTTTTGGACAGTGAGAAGGATGTCCTTGTAGTGGGGAGTGCAGAAGACATCTCTGGGGTGTACAGTGGTAAGAACATCCCTGTTGTGCACAGGAGGATGTCCCTGAGGTGTACAGTGGGGAAGATATCACTGTGGTGGACAGGCAGAAGGATGTTCCTGTTGTGGACAGTGGGGAGGACCTCCTTGTGGTGAACAATGTGTAGTTCACAGTGTGGAGGATAATCATGTTGTGAACAGTGGTTAATATGTCCCTGTAGTGGATATTGGTGAGGACAACCATGTTGTGGACAGTGGTAAGGATATCCTTGTGGTACACAGGAGAATGTCCCTGTGGTGATTAGTGGGAAGGACATCTCTTTGCTGAGCAGCGGAAAAAACTTCCCTGTGGTGGACAGTTTGGAGGACCTCCCTATGGTGAACAGTGGAGAGGATGTTTCTCTGGTGGACAGTGTGATGTACATGTTTGTTGTGGACAGTGAGGAGGATGTCAATATGGTGGACAGTGGGAAGGACATCCCTGTGGTGGAAAGTGAATAGGAGTTTCCTGTTGTTTACCATTGAAATGAAGTCCTTGTGGTCGACAGTGGAAAGGAAGTCCCTTTGAATGACAGTGGGGAGGACATCACTGTGGTGGATAGGCAGAAGGATGTCCCTGTGTTGGACAGAAGGGAGGACCTCACTTGGTAGACAGAGGGTAGGATGTCCCTGTGGTTTAGACTGTGGAGGATATCCATGTGGTGGACTGCAGTGAGGAATTCCCTGTAGTGCATATTGTTGAGGACAACCATGTTGTACACAGTGGTAAGGATGTCCTTGTAGTACAAAGGAGGTTGTCCCTATGTTTGACAGTTGGGAGGACCTCCCTGTGGTGGAGTGTGGGGAGGACATTTCTGTTGTAGACAGTGGGATGGATGTATCTGTGACAGAATTTGGTGAGGACATCCCTTTGGTGGACAGTGGGGAGGACGTTTCTGTGGTGGAAAGTGGGAAGAATATCCCTGTGATGGACAGCAGGTAGGACATCTCTGTTGTCTACAGTGGGAATGACATCTCTGTTGTGGACAGTGGAAAGAATATTCCTGTGGTGCACAGTTGTGCAGACGTCCCTGTTGGGCATAGGAGAATGTCCCTGTGGTGAAAAGTGAGGAGGAAATTTCTTTGGTGGACAATGGAAAAGAAGTCCATGTGGTGGACTGTGGGGAAGTCAACTCTGTAGTGAACATTGGGGAGGATGTCCCTGTGGTGGACAGTGGAAAGGATGTTCCTGTGGTGCACATTGGTCAGGATGTTCCTGTTGTGAGCAGGAGGACGTGCCTGTGGTGAACAGTGGGAAGGATGTCATTTTGCTGGACATTGGTGAAGATGACCCTGTGGTGGACAGGTTTATGGATGTCCTTGTGGTACACAGGAGGACATCCTTGTGGTGGACAGTGGGGAGGACCTCTCTCTGATGGACAGTGGGGAAGAAATCTCTGTGCTGGACAGTTGGGTGGACGTCCCTGTGGTGTACAGTGTGTAGAACGTACCTTTAGAGTGGATGTTGGGGAGGATATCCCTGTGATAAACTGTGGGAATAATGTCCTTTTTGTGGACAGTGAAAGGATGCCCATGTTGTGGACAAGGGGAGTATGTCCCTATGGTGAACAGTGTGTAGGACCTCCCTGTGGTGGACATGTGTAAGATGTCTATGTGGTGGTCAGTTGTGAGGACATTCCTCTTTTGTGCACATTGGGGAAGATGTCCCTCTGGTGATCAGTGGAAAGGACATCTCTGTGGTAGACAGTGGTGAGGATGACCCTGTGGTGGACAGTGGTAAATATGTCCTTATGGTGGACAGCAGGGATGACCTCACTTTGTTGGACAGTGGAAATGACATCCCTGTGTTTGACAATTCAATGTATGTCCCTGTGGTGCACAGTGGTGAGGACATCTCTGTTGAGCACAGGAGGATGTTCTTGTTGTGGACAGTGGGGAGGCCCACACTCTGGTGGACTGTGGGGTAGGACGTCCCTGGGGTGGACACTGGAAAGGATGTCCCTGTGGTGGACTGTGAGGGAGGAACTCATTTGGGTGGACAGTTGGGAGGATGTCTCTGTCGTGGACAGTGTGTAGTACCTTTCTGTTGTGGACAATGGGATGACCGTCCTTGTGGAGAACTGTGGGTAGAATGTTTCTGTTGTGTACAGTGGGATGGAATTTTCTTTATTGGACAGTTGGGAACATATTTGTGTGGTGAACAGTTAGGAAGATGTCCCTGTGGTAAACAGTGGGAGAGAAGTACATTTTGTGGTCAGCAAAAGGATGTCCATGTGGTGGACAATGGGAATGACATCCCTGTTGTAGACATTGGGGTGGTTCACCCTGTGTTGGACATTAATTTTAAGTCCCTGTGGTGGACAGTGGGGAGGAGGTTTCTCTTTTGAAAACTGAGAGGACGTTACTGTGGTGGACAGTGGAAAGTACATCTCTTTGGTGGAAAGTAGAGAGAAACACACTGTGGTGGAGAGTGGGAAGAACGTTTATGTTGTGGACAGTGGGAAGGAAGTCCCTGTTGTCGATATTGGGAGGGACTTCCTTTTGGTGAACAGTGGGAAGGATATCCCTCTGGTGGACAGTGAAGAGGACATCCCTGTGGTGGACAGTGAAGAGGACTTTTCTGTTATGGACATTTGGGATGACATCCCTGTGGTGAATAGTGGGAAAGACATTTCTTTGTTGGATAGTGAGGAGGATGTCCCTGTCGTGGAGAGTGCAGAGGACATCTCTGGGGTGGAGAGTGTTGCTGACATCCTTGGTGTGCAAACGAGGATGTCCCTGTGGTGCACTGTGGTTGGGATATCCATGTTGTGCACAGGAAAATGTCCCTGCTGTGGACAGTGGGGAGGATGTCTCTGTGGTGGAGGGATGAAAGATGTACCTTTGGTGGACAGTGGGAAGAACGTCCCTTTGTTGGAGAGTGGGAAGGACACTACTGTGGTAGACAGTGGGTAGGAGGTCCCTGTGGAGGGCAGGGTGTAGAACGTCTCTGTGGTGGACAGTGGAAAGGACATTCCTGTTGTGGACAGTTGGGAGAATACTTCTGTGGTGGACACTTGAACTGACATCCCTGTGGTGGACAGTTTAGAGGACCTACCTTTGGTGGAGATTGGGGAAGACCTCCCTATGGTAGATAGTGGGTAGGACATTCCTATGGTAAACAGTGGGAAATAAGTTCCTGTGGTGGACACTGGGGAGGACGTCCCTGTGGTGGAGAGTGGAAAGAACATCCCTGTTGTGGACAGTGGGAATGACATCACTGTGGTGGACAGTGGAAAGCACATCACTTTGATGGATAATAGAGAGGACCACCCAGCAGTGAACATTGGGAAGGAGGTCACTGAGGTCGACAGTGGTAAGCACATTTATGTTGTGGACTGTGTGAAGAACATCTCTGTTGTGGATATTGGGACAGACCTCATTGTGGTAAACTGAGGGAAGAATGTCCCTCTTGTGGACAGAAGGGAGGATGTCACTTAAGTTGACAGTGCGAAGGACATTCCTGTGATGGGAAATGGGGAGGACCTTTGTGTGGTGGACAGTGGGAAGGACATTCCTGTTGTAGAGAGTGGGGAGTAAGTATGTAACTGGTTTGGACAGTGGTAAGGACATCCCTGTGGTGGACAGTAGAGAGGACCTTTCTGTGGTGAACAGTGGGAAGAAGGTCCATGTGTTGGACAGTGGGGAGGATATTTAGGTTGTGGATTGTGGGAATGACGTCCATGTTGTGGACATTGGGAATTACCTCCATGTGGTGGACAGTGGGAATCATGTCCCTCTCATGGACAATAGGGAGAAACAACATGTGGTGGACAGTAGGAAGAACATATCTGTGGTGGACATAGGAGAGGACATCATTTAGTTTACATTGGGAAGTACGTTCCTTTTGTGGACAGCAGGTTGTACCTTTCTGTGGTGGAACTGGGAAGGACATGACTGTTGTGGACAGTGCACAGAACGTTCCTTTGATGGACAGTGGAAAGCACATCCCTGTGGTGGACAGTAGAGAGGTCTTACCTGTGGTGGACAGTGCGAAGGAATTCCCTGTGGTGGACCATGGAAAGGACATGCCTATTGTGGACAGGGTGGAGGACATCCATGTGGTGGACTGAGGAAATGACATACCTGTGGTGGACAGTAGAGAGGACTTCCCAGTGGTGGACAGTGAGAAGGAGGTCACTGTGGTGGACATTGGAAGGACATATATGTTGTGGACTGTGGGAATACCATCCCTGTTTTGGACATTGGGAAAGACCTCCTTGTGGTGAACAGTAGGAAGGATGTCCCTCTTGTGGACAATGGGGAGGAACTCCATGTGTTCGACAGTGGAATGGATATCCCTGTGGTCGATAGAGGGGCGGTCATCACTTAGGTGGACAGTGGTAAGGACATCCCTGTGGTGGATAGTAGAGGACCTCTTTGTGATGAACAGTGGGAAGAAGGTCCCTGTTGTGGAGAGTGGTAAAGACATTTATGTTGTGGATTGTGGGAAGGACGTACATATTGTGGACATTGGGAAGGACAACGGTGTGTTAAACTGTGGCAAGCATGTCCCATTGATGGAAAGTGAGGAGGACCACCATGGGGTGGACAGTGTGAAGGACGTCCCTGTGGTGGACAGAGGAAAGAACATCATTGAGGTGGACTTTAACAAGTACGTTCCTGTTGTGGACAGCAGGGTGTACCTTTCTGTGGTGGACAGTGGGAAGGACATGACTGTTCTGGACAGTGCTGTGGACATCCCTGTGGTGGACAGTGGAAAGGACATCCCTGTGATGAACAATAGAGAGGACTTACCTGTGGTGGACATTGGAAGGAGGTAACTCTGGTGGAGAGTGAAAAGGACATGCCTGTTGTGGACAGTGTGGTGGACATCCTTGTGGTGAACAGTGGAAAGGACATCCCTGTGGTGGACCGTAGAGAGGACTTCCCTTTGGTGGACAGTGGGAAGGATGTCCCTGTGGTGTACCATGGAAAGGACATGCCTATTGTGGACAGGGTGGAGGACATCCCTGTTGTAGACTGTGGAAAGGACATGCCTGTGGTGGACAGTAGAGAGGACTTCCCTGTGGTGGACAGTGAGAAGGAGGTCCCTGTAGTGGACATTGGAAGGACCTATATGTTGTGGACTGTGGTCAGGACATCCCTGTTGTGGACATTGGGTAAGACCTTATTGTGGTGAACAGTGGAAATGATGTCCCTATGAAGGACATTGGAGAGGAAATACCTGTGGTGGACAGTGGTAAGGATGTCCCTGTGGTGGAGAGAGGGGAGGTCATCACTTAGGTGGACAGTGGTAAGGAAATCACTGTGGTGGATAGTAGAGAGGACCTCTCTGTGGTGAAGAATGGGAAGAAGGTCCCTGTGGTGGAGAGTTGAAAGTACATTTGTGTTGTGGATTGTGGGAAGGATGTACATGGTGTGGATATTGGGAAGGACATCCGTGTGTTCTACTGTGGCAAGCATGTCCCTCTGATGGACAGTGGGAAGGATCACCATGTGGTGGACAATGGGAAGGATGTCCCTGTAGTGGACAGAGGAAAGGACATCATTGAGGTGGACATTGGGAAGTACTTTCCTGTTGTGGACAGCAGGGTGTACGTTTCTGTGGTGGACAGTGGGAAGGACATGCCTGTTGTGGACAGTGTTGTGGACATCCCTGTAGTGGACAGTGGAAAGAACATCCCTGTGGTGGACAGTGAGAAGGAGGTCCCTGAGGTGGAGAGTGAAAAGGACATGACTGTTGTGGACAGTGGGGAGGACATCCCTGTGGTGAATAGTGGAAAAAACATCCCTGTGGTGGACAGTAGAGAGGAATTCCCTGTGGTGGGCAGGGGGAAGGAGGTCCCTGTGGTGGACAGGAGGGAGGACCTCTCTGTGGTGGACAGTGGTAAAGTTGTCCCTGTAATAGACAGTGATGTGGATGTTTCTGTGGTGGACAGTGGAAGGACGTCTCTGTTGTGGACAATGGTGAGGACCTCCCTTTCATGGATACTGGGAAGGACGTCCCTGTGGTGAACATTGAAAAGGATGTTTCTGTGGTGGACAGTGGAGAGGACCTCCTCATGATGGACAGTGAAAAGTACATCTCTGTGGTGGACAGTAGTGAGAAACACTGTGGTGAACAGTGGGAAGAACATTTATGTTGTGGACAGTGGGAAGGAAGTCCCTGTCATCAATATTGGGAAGGACCTCCTTGTGGTGAACAGTGGGAAGAATATCCCTCTGGTGGACAGTGTGGAGGACATCCCTGTGGTGGACAGGGGAAAGGACATCCCTCTGGTTGACAATAAAGAGGACTTTTCTGTGTTGGACATTTGGGATGACATCCCTGTGTTGAATAGTAGGAAAGACGTTTTCTTGGTGGATAGTGAGGAGGATGTCCCTGTCGTGGAGAGTTTAGAGGACATCTCTGGGGTGTAGAGTGTTGCTGACATCCCTGGTGTGCAAAGTAGGATGTCCCTGTGGTGCACAGCAGTGAGGGTATCCCTGTTGTTCACAGGAAAATGTCCCTGTTGTGCAAAGTGGGTAGGATGTCCCAGTGGTGAACAGTAAAAAGGATGTCACTGTGGTGGACAATTTGGAGGATATCCCTGTGGTGGACAGTGGGAAGGACGTCCCTTTGGTGGACAACAGGGAGGTCTTCTCTATAATGGACTGTATGAAGGATGTCATTGTGGTGGACAGTGTGGAGGATGTCTCTGTGGTGGACATTTGAAAGATGTACCTTTGGTGTATATTGGGAAGAACGTCCCTTTGGTGGACTGTGAAAAGGACATCCCTGTGGAAGACATTGGGTAGAATGTCTCTGTGGAGGGTAGTTGGTAGAACGTCTCTTGGTGGACAATGGAAAGGATATCCATATTGTGGACACTGGGGAGAATACTTCTTTGGTGGACAGTTGAAATGACTTCCCTGTGCTGGACAGTATAGAGGACCTACCTGTGGTGGAGATTGTGCAGGACCTTTCTTTACTCAGAAATATAGAATAAAAGAAAGAAAAGTAACTTTAATAAATTTACTAGTAAATGCCATAGCTACTGAAAGGGTGCCTATGACATTACAGTGTGGTGGGTTTCTCATAAACAGAATTTAGTGATGGAGAGTCACTTGTGGCTGGATGAGGAGGAGAGAGATGTTCTATGGAGCTTCAGGGGGTGATGTTGTTGTTCCCTGATTATGATGGTCTCATGGATCAATGCAGGTCTTAAGATTTCTAAAACTATATAATAGCTTCCAAAACTATATATTTGTATACCTACCCATCTGCACATGTACATGCATGTGTGTGTTTCTGTGTGTACATTTCATGATTACGTAGGTTTATAAGAGGACCCAAGAAACTCCTAAAATGTGACTTTAATGGTTAAGGAATGATGCAAGGTTTGAGTCCGTCTTGGATCACTGTACACTGAATCAGTCTGTTACAACAAATCAACTGGACTATTCCTACCTCTTCTCAAACAGTCTCTGATGGCTTTGATTGCCTCTAAGCCACAGTATTCCCTCTGTAACAGAGAAGGCAACACAAATATTTGGCTGTAACACACAGCCCCAGATCTCAGATGCCTAGCTCAATCAGCATGCAGATTTCACACAGATCTAGTGACCATGGGAAGATTGTCATGAAGTGGGGCCACAGCTATCCCTTAGGTCTGCCATCTTATGGGATTCAACTCCTTAACATGTAGACAGCTGAGAGGTAGTGAGAAATGGAGGACGACGGCAATCATTTTAGCTTGCATGCCTTTGATTGCACATGGTCACCTGGCTAGAGGAAGTGACCAGCTTTGGAGACCAATGTCTTGTTGGGAGGATGCCTGGAAATCTCTCTCCTTCCATCCTTGGAGTATACTTGATCCTTAAAGAAAACCTCCCTTTTCCCAGCTCCAGATCCCTTTACCAATAGGGTCCATCTCCTCCTATTTCATTGACACCTCCAATGCATGTGTTCACACTTATGCCATACCATGTCCCACCATTGGTTGGGAACGCATTGCACCATCCTAGGGTCAGAATCATAAGCATATCTTGGATCTTCCTGGTCCTTAGGATGTGTGTCACTCAGCTTTCCCCTTCTGTAAGAGGACAAGAATTAACTTAAATGGAGGAAAGACTTCTTTGGCCCATTGTGCCAGAAGTTTCCATCTGTGCTGCATTGGGTCAGATGCTTTGGGGGGCCTATGACAAAAGAGAGCATCATGACAGAGCTCATGACCACTTCTCACATCATGGTGATCAGGAAACAGAGTGAGAGAGAAAAAGACAGATGATTTGGGGGACCTGTTTTCTTTCCCTAGGTCCTACCTCCTCCTAAGGTTTCTACCATTCCTCAACAGCACCACCAACTGGGATGAAGTTTTTAGCACAACAGCTTGAGGGGACATTCAATATCCAAGCTATTGCCACATGTCTGTGTGGGTGAACCCTTTGTTCTGTGTGATCTGATCTAGCCCTGCTGCACACTCTCTGGGAACTGTCATTTAACTCAGAGAGACAAGCCAAACCCCCATGCTGTGCTGTGCTGTGCTTTCTGGTATGCTGACTGTAAAGTAGCTATTGTTTATTGTAACAGTGGATAAGGGGACCTCTTCTTCTCCTGAGTCCAGCCTCTTGGTCAGTATGTGCACCCAGCACTGTGCCTTTGGGAAGCCACTTATACCCCTATTATATTTACTGTCTTGCATACCTCGGCTCACTTGACGTGCCACGTTGCCAACATTTCTTTGCTAACTGCCCAATAGCCAACTTCCCCTTTTCCCTTCATTCAAATGAACAGTACTCTGTGGGTGCTAAGGGCAACGTTTGTGGGGCCACATGTACGCCATGTACGCTTTTTCCTCATTCCTGCAAAACATTCATGCTTCATATCAGAAGCATGTTGCAAAGACCAGTTTACCACTGCCAATGCATGTCTCCATCACTAAGCAAGAACACGCTAGCCATCTTGGCTTCCTTTGCAAGCTAATGCTGGTTCCCGAAGTTGAAACACATTTCACTTGAGGTTGTGAATCTCTGTTTTCCTATTGTATTTGTATTACACAACAATATTTTTATATATTCTCTCAATATTTACCTATTCTTTGTTTTATCTCTATCTCCTGCCAAGAGACAGTTTCAGTGACTCCACAGCCCAGTAAGGGAAATATTGGAAATATTTCCAAGAGTTTTTCATAAAGCTTTCAAATTCTGATTATTTCTCCTTTCTCTTTTGCAAATATGGGAGAGAATGAATACTGATTCTGCCAATTGTACATATGTACAATAGTACATATGTACAGGATCCTTCAGCACGGGGCTCCCTCCAGCTCACAGCCCACTGTGATGTCTGCTGAAGCTTGGAGGAGCTGAAACTGTAGAGTGAAAAATTATAAAGGTCATTTTATGAAATATGTATAGATTTCTTTGCCCTTAGACCTGGGCAGAAAAATGCAAGTTCCAGAAAGCTGAACTGAATGTAAGATTTTCACTACCCCAGGACACATTCCAGGTGAAGGACATTGCCCCTGAATCAGAGGACACTTGCTGGATTACATTCCTCAAGCCTCAGGCAGCAGGCCCACCTGTGGGTGTGAGGGGCCCAAAGCAGGAAGACACATTCCTGACCATAAAAATTACAAGCCATCTAGGTGGGGCTGTGACTGCAGGAAGTGAGAAATATTTTGTAATGATGGTATAGGGGACAGTGACTTGGTAAGACTACATTTATGAGAAAATGATTGTACTGAGTAATTTCCATGGCTATTAACCTTTCAGGGTGGGTTTCTCTGGAATCTTTCGCTATTCTTATGTTATGTATCCTTGGCAACACCTCACCCCCTCCCCACTCCCCTGGTTTTGGGGTTTTGCTCTTTAAAAGACCCGTAATTCACCACTCTAGGCCAAACCTTGCTCTTGAGAGAGAGCTTGTGGTTTGACCGCCAGCCAATTTCCCTAATAAAGCCTCTGCTGATTGCATCCAGGTATGGTTTCTTGTGATCTTTGGGTGGTCATGATTTCCTAAGACCTGAGGAAGGGTCTTCTGAGTATGGGGGTCTTCAAAACCATTGTTTCAAACAACAGAGAGAAGTTTTGCTTTTTATAAAGCCTCATCGGTAGAATTAAAATAGATTTTTTCTTCATATAAAACGAGAAAATGATTAAATTTCCCTCAAGACCCTTCTACTGCAACCTGACAACTCTTAATTATAAAAAAGAGTCAGAATTTCAGATTGGC
The DNA here is from genome assembly GCF_011762505.2 of Arvicanthis niloticus. Taxonomy (NCBI): domain Eukaryota; kingdom Metazoa; phylum Chordata; class Mammalia; order Rodentia; family Muridae; genus Arvicanthis; species Arvicanthis niloticus. The sequence goes on from NW_023044983.1 coordinate 374,550, forward strand.
ACATTTTCTCAAAATGAGCTAAAACATACTGTCACTTTGAAGTCTTTAATGATTAGGCAATAGATAAAATCAAAGTGTATAGAGTGTGTATAACAGGCTCATTTTAGCTGAGTCTAATGGGAGATGTGTTCTCCCACCTGCTATAGAGGCTGAGGCAGAGGGATCATGCATTCAAGAAAAACAAAGGCAAGTGGTGTGGCTCAATGGTTGAGTAATTTCCTAGCAGGCACAGGCTAACGTTAGTCCTTCGCACCACAAAAGAGGCGTGTTTTATATATGTTAGAAAAGCAACACATGCTGCTGCGGGTGTGAGGGCCAGACAAAGAGGAGTGGGTTTCAAGTCACAGTGATGTTCATCACTGGGTCTGCAAAGTCTAGAACCTCTCAGGAAGCAGTCTGCAAACATTTCTACAAGCCACAAGCCAAGACGCACTTATTTATTTATTCCTTGTGAAGAAGAGGTCCGCATATTAAGTAGGAAATTAAAATGCTAATTTTCCCCCATTGACTGCAAGAGTCCAAAAGCCTTCTGCTTTGTCCTCTTCCTTATGCCCGGTTTCATCTCACCAGTACCTTGGTTTTTGGCTCTTTGCTTTTCTGCATCTCCTGAGTATACCTTGCCATGAGTGCTGCAGATTCCATGGGCAGCTGGGGCTTCCCATGCAGATCTAGTGACTCTCCACTCTTGTCTTTTAAAATGTGTGTGTGTGTGTGTGTGTGTGTGTGTGTGTGTGTGTGTGTGTATACATGTGAATGTGTGAGAGCACCTATTCACATGTGGGGATGGGGACTGATCAATATCAGTTGTCTCCCTCAGTCACTCTCGGAAGGGTCTTGCAAGTGGGATGAAGAAAGTCACTGAGAATGATTGTTGAGGAAAGGGAGTTTATCAGAAGAATAAATAATGCCATGGGCAGATGGACAAACAGCAGTATGGTAAGGGTTCTGAGAAGAGTAAGATCCTAGCCCCAGAGACAGACACCATGAGTGGGAGAGTGAGGCCAAATGGCAGAGTCAGGGTCTTTCTTATAGCTCTCTGAGGACAGTGGTTTCAGAATACAAGCCTGAAACCAGGCTCTCTGATTCCCTGGCAGGAGTCAGGGAAAGGGGTGGGGAGTAGGCTGTGTGGCCAATGATGACCCTTTGGATGTAAAGTTGCTTCCCTAGATGCAGAGCCCAGGGAAATGTTTTGGCGAGGGACTCACAGACAATATGACAGCAGGCTCCTGTGAGAAGGAAAGAGTTGTTGAGGGTGTTGTGTTCTGAACAGCAACTGGAATCTAACTTTGCCTTCAAGCTCTTTTTGACTTTTTGTTGAGAAAGGGTCTCTCGTGAATCAGGCGGAATGACCCTCAAGCTCTGTTGTCACACTCTTTCTCCAGTGCTGGATTAAAACCAGAGACTGACACTCTGGGCTTTTTTGTGTGTGGATTCCAGGGAGTGAACCCAGGTTCTGAGGCTCGTATGAGTATGGCACTTTACTGACAGGACTGTCTTTCAGTCCTGAACCTACTCTCCTAGAATATCACTGCTGTTTTATGAACTGTAGCAAGTTGTTATAGGACAATGATACCAGCTTCCTTGCTGAAGCATCATTATTAGGGTTGTAGTAGCATAGAGTAAAGGCAACCTAGAGTAGAATATACTCATCGTTGTAGAGGATGGCAGTGTCTTCAGATTGTTGCTTTTACCAAGAACAGTTTAGGGGAATGAAAGGCTTTATTTGCTTTACACTTCCAGATCACAGGACATCATTAAGGGAAGTCAAGACTGGAACCCAAGCAGAAATTATGAGTAGAAACTATGGAGGAATATCGCTTGCTGATTCTTTTGAAGCCTCATACGTCTTAGCTAGCCTTCTTATACAGCTTAGAAATACCTGCCTAGGGAATGGTGCCACCCACAGTGGGCTAGACCCTCCTGCATCAGTTAACAACTTAAGGCATTCCACCCACTCCACACACACACAGACATGCCCACAGGCCAATCTAATCTGACAATTCCCCTGTAGAGAAGTTTTCCTCTTAGAGGACTCTAGGCTGTGTTAAGTCAGCTCATAGGTGGTTTTTATTGAAAGATAATGCATGTCTGTGGAAAGTAAACAGAGATGAAATTACCCTCCAGAGAAGCTTTATTGGGATAACAATAGCATTAAGGCCACAAAAAACCATGACAGCCCCCTGGAGAGAGACAGCATGAACCCTCAGGCCCAAAGAACAAAAGGGTGTTTTGGATTGGGTAGAGGGTACTGGGAAGAAGGAAGTTACATACCATGTAACCTAGCCTGTTGCTAGATATTAGGATCCCATTTATTGATATAAGTCTAGCTATGACAGAAGGCATAAACTAGCAAGGTAGGTTTTGTTTGCAACTGCAAGAGGGGGCAAGGAGACTCCATTCTTTTAAGATTTGAAAGTGTTTTTTTAAATGAATTCTTTGGACAGTGGTGTAAAAGGGTGGGCTGACTTCTTGGAGAGGGACAGCTGAAGAATCTGTAACCAAAGAAAGTCCTAGATGTTAACTGTGTTACTATGTAGAAGTGGTAAGACTGTAGGGTTAAGAATGCAGGCTCTAGAGACAGGCTACTGGAGTCCTCTTCACTACAGACAGATAAAGACAGTTTGTAGCTTGTGGCAGTTTACAATTTGTTCAGAACAGAGTTCTGTGTTGTGGTGCCTTGGTGAGTACTACTTGTAGTTGTCATTGTTGAAATGGTTGTACAAGTTTCTGAGGGTTTTGTGACATTTAAATTTTACTCATTTTTCTTTTATGTGTGTGAGTGTGTGTGTGTGTGTGTATGTGTGTGTGTGTCTATCTGTCTGTCTGTCTGCCTGTCTGTCTGTTTGTTTGTCTGTGTAGAGTATGTGTGCAGTGCCTATCAAGTCCATGACATGATGTCAGATACCCTGGAACATGAGTTACAGTTGGTTCTGAGCCACCATATTCTGAGAATTGAACCTGGGGTCTTCCGGAAGAGCATCAAGTGCACTCAAACTGCTGAGCTGTCTCTTCATCCCTCTGAGGATTTTATTTTTTCACTGACCAGAACTAAGGGTTCTTATTCTTTCTGAGCAGGCCTGCCCTCTAGGATATACTTTATATTTTTTTGATGAAAATTACCAAACACTGAGAAGAAAAGCATCTCTTGGAGGTGTAAGAGAAAAGAGTTTTTTTATTTGAAAAAAAGGGGGAAGTGTGAGAGAAAAGTCTTTTAATTGGACAAAAAGGGGGAAATATTGTGGATAGCCCTAGCCTCTTGTCATGGTAATTCCACTCCTGGTAGGGGCTGTGAAGGAGGAGTGAATCTTGTGAACCTTCTGTCCAAACGAATTTGTTAAATAAAGGCTAGAGCCAGTGATTGGGCAGTAGAAGAGGAGTGGGAGGAGCCAGAGGTAGGGGAGGAGCGAGAAGAGCGGTTAGAGAAGTTGGCAGTTGGGGGAAGGAATGAGGATGGAGAAGATCATTACCTAGAAAACTGCAGGTTGTAAGGGATCTCATAGCTGGGGAATAAAGTAGTTCAATGGTAAATCTGCCCAATCTAGTCTTGCAGCATACATTTGTAATTAATTGAGTTGTGTCTTCCTTGACTGGACTTCCATGGGCTAGAGATTTACTGCAACAGACATTGGGAAGGACGTCCCTGTGGTGCACAAGTGGATGTCCCTCTTGTGGACATTAGGGAGTATGTTTCTGTGCTGCAAAGGAGGACTTCTTTTTGGGGACAGTGAGGAGTATATCCCTGTGGTGGACACTGGTGAGGACGTTTCTGTGGTGGACAGTAGGGAGGAAGTCCCTCTGTATGGCAGTGGAAAGGATATCTCTGTGCTGAACAGTATGGAGGATGTCCCTGTGGTTGTGAATAAGGAGCATGCCCCTGTGGTGGACAGTGCTGAGGACACCACTGTTGTACACTGGAGGATGTTCCTGTGGTTGACAGTGAGAACATCCCTGTGGTGGACAGTGGGGAGGACATCACTGCAGTGGTCATTTGGGTGGACACGCCAGTGGCAGACAGTAGTGAGGATGTCTCTGTGGTACACAGGAGGATATCCCTGTAGTGGACAGTGGAGAGGATGTCACTAGGGTGGACAGTGGAAAGGACGACTATGTGGTGGAAGTGGGAAGGACATCCCTCTGGTGGACAGTGAGTAAGACGTCCCTGTGGTAGGCAGTGAGGAGAAGTTCACTGTGGTGGACAGTGGGGAGAACATCTTATTGCTGGGCAGTGGGGAGGACATTCCTTGGTGAACAGGAGGATGTCTTTATGGGGTACAGTGGGGAAGATGTCCCTGTGGTGGACAGTAAAATGAGGTCCTTGTGGTGGACAGTGGGGAGAAACTCTCTGTGGTGGACAGTGGGGAGAACATTTATGTTGTAGACAGTTGGAAATAAGTCCCTGTGGTGCACAGGAGGACATTCCTGTGGTGGCCAGAGGGGAGCATATCCCTGTGGTGGACTTGGAAAGCACATCTTGTGGTACACAGAAGGATGTATTTTTGGTGGACAGATGGGAGGACATCCCTGTGGTGGACAGTGGAGAGGATGTGCCTATGATGGACAATGTGTAGGACATCCCTTTGGTAGACAGTGTTGACAATGACCTTGTTGTGGTCAATGGGGAGAATGTCCCTTTGGTGGATAGTTGAGAGGATGACCCTGTGGTGGAGAGCTGGAAGGACATCTCTGTGGAGGACAGTGTAGAGGATGTGATTGTGGTGGTCAATGGGGAGTTTGCCCCTGTGGTGGACAATGAGGAGAATGTTCCTGTGGTGCACAGGAGAACTTCCATGTGGTGGACAGTGGGGAGAACTTCACTGTTGTGGACAGTGGGGAGGATGTCACTGTGGTGCAAAGAAAAATTTTATTGTGGTGGACAGTGAGGAGGACATGCCTGTGGTGGACAGTGGAAAGGACATCCATGTAGTCAAGAGTGAGGTGTAGGCCTTTTTGATGGACAGTCGGAAGGATGTCACTGTGGTAGGCAGTAGGGAAGATATCTCTGTGGTGGACAGTGTGGAGGATGTCCCTATGAGGGTCATTAGGGAGGATGCCCCTGTGGTGAACAGTGCTGAGGATGTTTGCTGGTCATTAGGGAGGATGCCCCTGTGGTGAACAGTGCTGAGGATGTTTCTGTGGTACAATGAAGGACATCCCTATGGTGGACAGTGTGGAGAATGTTTCTTTGGTGGACAGTGAGCAGGATATCACTGTTGTGGTTAGTTGGGAGGACATCTCTGTAGTGGGCAGTGTAGAGATTCCATCACTATGCTGGACAATGAAAAGGACATCTATGTGGTAGACAGTGGGAAGGACTTCTCTTTGGTGGACAGTGGAGATTACGTCCCTGTGGTGCACAAAAGGACGTCCTTGTTTTAATCAGTGGTGAGGACGTTCCTGTGGTGGACAGTGGGTAGCACACCTCTGTGGATGGTGTGAAGGACGTCTCTGTGGTGGTCAATAAGGAGGACACTCCTGTGGAGGAAGTCCTTGTGTTGCACAAGAGGACATGCTTGTGGTGAACAGTGGGGAGGATGTCCCTGTGTTGGACAGTGGGGAGGACATCACTGTGGTGGACAGTGGGGAAGGCATACTTCTAGTGCACAGGAATACATCTTTTTGGTGGACCGTGGGGAAGATGTTCCAGAGGTGGAGAGTGGAAAGGAAATCCCTGTGGTGGACAGTGTGCTGGATATATCTGTGGTGTTCAGTTGGGAAAATGCCTCTGTGGTGGACAGTGGTGAGGACGTCCCTGTGGTACACAAGAGAATGTCCTTGTGGTAGACAGTATTTGGAACATCCCTTTGATGAACAGTGGGGAGGATGTTTCTGTGGTGGACAGTGAAGAGGACAACACTGTGGTGACAGTGAACAAAACATCCCTGTGGTGGAAAATGAAGAGGACATCTCTTTAATGGACAGTAGAGGGGATGACACTGTGATGGACAGTGGGAGAGGATTTCCCTGTGATACAAAGTGGAAAAGACTTGACTGTGAAGGACAGTGAGGAGGACGTCTTATTGTTGACAGTGGGCAGGACATGTGTGTGGTTGACAGTGAGGAGGATGTCCCTGTGGTAGAGAGTGGGGAGGAAGTCTTTGTTGTGGAAAGTGGGGAGAACGTACATATCTTGGACAGTGGAGAAAATTTTATTGTGTACAGTGGGATGACTGCACAGGAGATGCACAGGAGGATTTCCATGGGCAGGACTTCCATGTGATTGACAGTGAGGTGGACATTTCTGTGGTGGACAGTGGGGAGGACTTCTTTGTGGTGGACACTGGGGAGGATTTCACTGTAGTGGACAGTGAAGTATACATCCTTGTTGTGAATTGTTGGGTAGAAGTTCCTGTGGTGCATATGAGGTCATCCCTGTGGTAGACTTCTGAGAGGATGTCCCTGTGTTGGACAGTGAGGAGGACGTCCCTGTGGTGAATAGTGGGGAGGATTTTGCTGTGATGACAGTAGGGAGCCAATCTCTGTGGTGGACAGTGGGTAGAACATTTCTGTGGTGGACAGTGAGGAGGATGTTTTTGTGGTGGACAGGGAAAAGGACAACCTTATGGAGGACAGTGAAAATGACATACCTGTGGTGTACAGTAGAAAAAACTTCCTTGTTGTGGACAGTGAGGAGGATATCCCTGTGTTTGACAGTGGGGAGAAGATCCCTGTGCTTTATAGTGTGGAGGACTTCCCTGTGGTTGACAGTGAGGAGGACATTTATGTGGTGTACAGTGGGGAGGACATCTTGGTGCTGGACAATGGGGAGGATGTCAATTTGGTGGACAGTATGGAGGACGTCCTTGTAGTGAACCATGGGGAGCACATTCCTGTGCTGCACTGGAGGATGTACCTGTGGTGGACAGTGTGGAAGATGTCCCTGAGATGGACAGTGAGAAGGACATCACTGTGGTAAACAGTGGAAAGGATGTCACTCTGGTGGACAGTGGGGAGGACGTTTAGTAATGGACAGTGGGAAGGACATCTTTGTGGTGAACAGTGGAAAGGAATTTTCTGTGGTTGACAGTGAGAAGGACATCCCTTTGGTTGACAGTGAGACAGGCATCCCATTGGTGCACAGGAGGACATCCCTGTGGTGGACAGTGGGGTGGACATCTCTGTGGTGGACAGTGAGGGGGACATTTCTGTGGTGGACAGTTGGGAGGAAGTATCTGTGGTGAATATGAGGACATCCCTTTGTTGGACAGTTTAGAGGATATCCTAGTGTTGGACAATGGGGAAGACATATCTGTGGTGGACAGTGTGGAGGAAGTCCCTGTGGTGGTCAGTGGGATGGATGCCCCTGTGGTGTACAGTGGAAAGGACATTCCTGTGGTGCATAGGATGAGTTCCCTGTAGTGGACAGTGAGAAAGACATTCTTGTGGTGAAGAGTGCTTAATACATATTTTTGGTGTACCGTGGGTAGGACGTCCCTGTGGTCGTCAGTGGGGAGAATGGCACTGTGGTGGATAGTGGGGAGGATGTACTTGTGGTACACTGGAGGATGACCCTATGTTGGACAGTGGGGGAATGTTCCTGTGCTGGAGAGTTGAAAGGATGTCTCTGTGGTTGACAGTGGTAAAAATTTTCCTGTGGTGGACAATGGGGAGGAATTTTCAGTGGTGACATTTGAGAAGAAATTTCTGTTGTGGACATTTGGGAGGACATCCCTGCAGTGGACAGTGGGAAGGAAAGCTGTGTGGTGGACAGTGAGGAGGATGCCTCTTTAGTGGACAATGGAGAAGACTTCCCTGTTGTGGACAGTGGTGAGTATGTCTCTGTGGTGGACAGTGGGCTGGACGTCCCTATGGTGGACAGTGGAAAAGACATCTCTGTGGATTACAGTGTGGAGGACATCCCTCTGGTTGACAGTGAGAAGGACATCCCTGTGGAGGACCATGTAGAGGATGTCTTTGTGGTGGACTGTAGGAAGAATTTCCATATTGTGGACAGTAGGGAGGATGTCTTTGTAATTGACGTTCCTGTGATGCACAGGAGGATGTTCCTGTGATGCACAGGAGGATGTCCCTTTTGTGGACAGTGGGAAAGATGTCCCTGTGGTGACCACTGAGTAGGACGATTCTATGGTAGAAATTGGGAAGAATGTCTCTGTGGTGGACTGTGGGAAGGACTTTCCTGTGGTAGACAGTGGAGAGGACTTCCCTGTGGAGGAATGTGAGGATGTCCCTGTGGTGGACAGTGGGGAGGAAGTCCTTTTGGTGAAGTGGGAAAAAATCCCTGTGGTGGACAGTGAATAGGACATCTCTGTGGTAGAGAGTTGAGAGGATTCCCCTGAGGTGGACAGTGTAAAGGACGTTCTTTGTGGTGGACATTGGTTAGGATGTTTCTCTGGTGGACAGTGGGACAGTTGTTCCTGTGATGGACAGTGCTGAGGACTTCCATGTGGTTGACAGTGAGAAGGACATCTTTGTTGTGGACAGTGGGAAGAACATCTTTGTGGTGGACAGTGGGAAAAATTTCACAATGTTAGACTGTGCAGAGGACATCCTTGTGGTGGGTCATGGAGAGGACGTTCCTGTGGTGGACAGTGGGGAGGACTTTCCTGTGGTCATAGTAGGGAAGACATCCCTATGGTAGACAGTGAGGAGCAAGTCTCTGTGGTGGACAGTGGGGAGGACATCACTGTGGGGGACAGTGAGGAGGACAGTGGGGAAAACATCACTTTGGTGGACATTGGAAAAAACTACTATTTGGTGGTCATTGAGGAGGACGTCCCTGTGGTGGACAGTGAGGAAGACTTCACTGTGGTGGACTGTGGTCATGAAATACCTTTGGTGGACAGTGGGTAAGAAATCTCTGCAGCTACAGTGAGATGGATATTCCTGTAAAGAACAGTGGGGAGGATATATTTGAGGTGGAAAATAGGGAGGACATCCTTGTGGTTTGCAATGCAGAAGATATCCCTATGTTAGAGAGTGTGGAGCACTTCCCTGTGGTGAACAGTGGGGAGGACTTCTCTGTGGTGGACAAATTGTAGGATGTCATGGTGGTGGTTGAAGGAGAGGATGTCACTGTGCTGGACAATAAGGAGGATGTCCTTGTGGTGGACAGTGGGAATGACTTCCTTGTGGTGGACAGTGAGAAGGAGGTTCCAGTGGAGGATAGTGGGGAAGATGTCCCTCTGGTGGGCAGTCGAAAGGATGTCTATTTGGTGGACGGTGGGGAGGACTTCCCTGTGGTTGACAGTGGGGAAGACGTCCCTCAGGTGGACAGCAGAAAGGATGTACTTTTGGTGGATGGTGGGGAAGACTTCCCTGTAGTTGACAGTTAGAAGGACATCACTGTGTGGATAGTTGGGAGGATGTCTTGTGGTTGACAGTGGGAAGGCTTTCTCTATGATGTAAAGTGGTGAGGATGTAGTTTTGGTGTATTATGTGGAAAATGTTCTTGTGGTGGACAGTCAGGAGGACTTCCCTGTGATAGACAGTGAGGAGGACAACCCTGTGGTGGACAGGGGAAAATATGTCTTTGTGGTGGACAGTTGAGAGGACATTCCTTTGGTGGACAGTGAAAGGGACATAACTTTGGTGAACAGTGGAGAGGACTTTTTGTGATGGACAGTGGAGAGGATTTCTTTGTTGTGGAGTGTGTGGAAGGCATCATTGTGGTGAACAGTGGAGAGGATGTCACTGTGGTGGAAAGTGAGAATGACATTTCTGTGGTGGAAAATCGAGATGACTTCCCTGTGGTGGACAGTGGGGAGCACGTTTCTGTAGGACAGTTGAAAGGACATCTCTGTGGTGGACAGTGAGGAGGACGTCCCTCTGATGGACAGTTGGGAAGACTTTTCAGTAGTGGACAGTGGAAAGAAAATTTCTGTGGTGGACATTGGGTAAGACAGTGGACAGTGAGATGGGCATCCCTGTAATGGACAGTGGGGAGGATGTACCCGTGGTGGAAAGTGGGGATGACATCCTTGTGGTTTACAATGTGGAAGATATTTCTGTGGTGGACAGTTTAGAGGCCTTCCCAGTGGTGAACACTTTGGAGGACTTCTCTGTGGTGGACAGTGAGGAAGACGTCCCTGTGGTGGATACTGGGGAGGATGTCCCTGTGTTGGACGGGGGAAGGACATCTCTGAGGTGGACATTGGGGAGGACATCCTTCTGGTTTACAGTGGTGAGTATGTCCCAGTGATGGAAAGTGGGGAGGATGTCCCTCTAGTTGACAGTGGGGAGGATATTTCTTTGGTGATAGGTGGGAAGGACTTTCCTGTTGTTGACAATGCAGAGGACATTCCTGTGTGGATAGTGGGAAGAACATTTTGTAGTGGACAGTGGGAGAACTTTTCTATGGTGTAAAGTGGAAGGACTTCCCTGTGGTGAATTATGGGGAGGACTTTCTTGTGGTGGAAACTCGGGAAAAATTCCCTGTGCTGGACCGTGAGGATGAAAACACTGTGGTGGACAGGGAGAAAGATGTCTTTGTAGTGGACAGTGAGGAGGACATTTCTGTGGTGGACAGTGGAAAGGATTTCACTGTGGAGAACAGTTGGTAGGACATCCCCGTGTTGGACAGTGGGAAAGACTTTCCTGTGATGGACAGTGTGGAGGACTTGTTTGTTCTGGAAAGAGAGGAGGATATCCCTGTGGTGGACAGTTGAAAGGTCATCTATATGGTGGACAATGGTGGGAAGGACATCTCTGAGGTGGACAGTTTGGAGGACATCTCTGTGTTGGACAATGGGGAGGATATTTCTGTGGTGGATAGTGTCAAGGATGTTTCTGTAGTTGTCAGTGGGGAGGATGATACTGTGGTGGACAGTGCTCAGGAAACTCTTGTTATACATTGGAGGATGTCACTGTTGGGGACAGTGAGGAGAATGTCCCTGTGGTGGACAATGGGGAGGACTTCACTGTGGTGGTCAGTTTAGAGGAAACCATTGTGGTGGACAGTAGTTAGGACATCCCTGTGGTACACAGAAAGACATCCCTCTAGTTGACAGTTGAGAGAACATCCATATGCTGGACAGTGAAATGGATGTCTATTTGTTGGACAGTGGGAATGATGTCCCTGTGGTGTACAGTGGGGGTGACATCCCTGTGGTGCAGAAAAGGAAGCACTTGTTTTGGACAGTGGGGAGGACTTTCCTGTGGTGGACATTGGGGAGGACATCTTTATGGTGGACAGTGTGTGAAATGTCTCTGTGGTGGTCAGTAAGGAGGATGCCTATGGGGAGGATGACCCCGTGGTGCAGAAGAGGATGTTCTTATGGTGGACTGTGGGGAGGATGTCCCTGTGTTGGACAATCAGGAGGAAATCTCTGTGGTGAGCAGTGTAGAGGACGTCCCTGTGTTGGTTCAATTGTGACTATGCCCCTGTGGTGGACAGTGTGAAGGACATCTATGTGATGATCAGTGGGGAGGAATCACTTGTTGTTGACAGTGGTGAGAATGTACCTGTTGTACACAAGATGACGACACTGTGGTGGAGAGTGGGGAAGACATCCCTGTGTTAGACAGTGTAATAGATGTCTCTGTGGTGGACAGTGGGGAGGAGATCACTGTGGTGGACAGTGGAAAAAACATCTCTGTGGTGGAGAGTTTGGAATAAGTTCCTGTTGTACAGAAGAGGACATTCCTTTGGTGGATAGTGGAAAGGATGCCCCTGTGGTGGACATTAGGAAGGACATCATTGTGGTGGACAGTGTGGAGGACATCCCTGTGGTAATCAATAGAAAGGATGTTACTGTGGTGGACAGTGAGGAGGACAAAACTGATGTTGGCAGTAGGGAGGAATCCCTGTGGTAAACTTGGGGAGGATATCCCTGTGTGGACAGTGGAGAGGATTTCACTCTTAAGTACAGTTGATAGGACATCCCTGTGGTACACAGGAGGTCATCACTGTGGTGGATAGTGTACAGGACTTCCCTTTGGTGACAGTGGGGATGACATTACTATGCTGGACAGTGAGGAGGATATCCCTTTGGTGGACATTGAGGAGGATATCCCTAAGGTGGGCAGTTTGGAGAAAGTCCCTGTTGTACACAAGAGGGCATCTCTTTGGTGGATAGTGGAAAGGATGTCTCTGTGGTGGACAGTAGGAAGGACATCACTGTGGTGGACAGTGGGGAGGACCTTCCTGTGGTGCACAGGATGATGTCCTTGTTGTGGACAGTGGGGAGGACATCCCCATGGTGGACAGTGAAGAGGACATCCCTGTGGTATACACTGAGGAGAACATCACTGTGGTGGACAGTGTGGACTATGTCCCTGTGATGGACAGTGAGGAGGACGTCACAGTGTTGGACAGTGGGTAGGAATTCCCTGTGGTTGACAGTGGGGAGGACATCATTATTGTGGACAGTGAGGAGCACATCTCTGTTTTGGACCTTGGGGAGGATGTCCCTGTGGTGGACAGTGAGGAGGATGTCACTGTGGTAGTTTGTGGAAAGGTTGCCCCTGTTGTGGACTGTGGTGAGTAAGTTTCTGTGATACACAGGATGACGTCCCTGTGGTGAACAGTCATGAGAACATCCTTGTGGTGGACAGTGGGGAGGACATCTTTTTGGTGGACAGTGTGGAGGACGTCCCTGTAGTGGTCAATAGGAATTATGTTACTGTGGTGGACAGTGAGAAGGACATCCCTGTTGTAGACATTGGAGAGGACATTCCTGTGGTAAACTGTGGAAAAGACTTCACTGTGGTGGACAGTGGAGAGGATTTTACACTTGTGGACAGTTGGGAGGTTATCCCCGAGGTACACAGGAGATCATCACTGTGGTGTACAGTGTGAAGGACTTCCCTGTGTTGAAAGTAGGGAGGAAATCACTATGGTGGAAAGTGAGGAAGTCATCCCTTTGGTGGACAGTGAGAAGGATGTCCCAGTGTTGGAGAGTGGGGAGGACTACCCTGTTGTGTACAGTGGAAAGGACATCCCTGAGGTGGACAGTGAGGAGCATGTCCCTTGGTGGACAATGTGGAGGACATCCCTGTGGTGGATATTGAGGAGGACTTCCCTGTTGTAGACAGTGGGAAGAACATTGCTTTGGGGACAGGGGAGAGGACTTCACTGTTGTGACATTTTTTGGGGACAGTTTAGAGGAAATCCCTGAGTTGTACAGGTGGTCATCACTGTGGGGGACACTGCAGAGGACTTACCTGTGGTGACAGTAGGGACGACATGACAATGGTGGACAGTGAGGAGGATATTTCTGTAGTGGACAGTAAGGAGGACGTCCCTGTGGTTTACAGTGACAAGGACTTCCCTCTGGTACACAGGTGGACATTCCTGTGGTGGACAGTGGGGAGGACATCAATATGGTGGACAGTGAGAAGCATGTTCTTTGGTGGACAGTATGTAGGACATCCCTGTGGTGGACAGTGGGGAGGACATATCTGTGGTAAACAGTGTGGAGGACATCCTTGTGGAGTTCAATAGGAAGGATTTTACTGTGGTGAACATTGAGGAGAATATCCATGATGTGGAAATTTGGGAGGACATCCCTTTGGTAAACTATAGGGAGGATATCCCTGTGGTGGACAGTGGAGAGTATTTCACTGTTGTGGACTGTTGGGAGGACATCCCTGTGGTACACAGGAAGTCATCACCGTAGTGGACAGTGCAGAGACTTCCTTGTGGTGACAGTGGGAAGGAAATCACTATGGTAGACAGTGAAGAGGACATTTCTGTGGTGGACAATGTAGAGGACTTCCCTGTGGTGGACATGGGGAGGAATTCCCTGTTGTGGACAGTGAGGAGGGCATCCCTGTGGTGGACAGTGAGGAGCATGTCTCTTGGTGGGCAGTGGGTAGGACATCCCTGTGGTGGGCAGTGGGGAGGACATCCCTATGGTGGACAGTGAGGAGCATGTTTCTCATTGGACAGTGGGGAGGACATCCATGGGGTGGACAGTGGAATGGATATCTCTGTGGTGGACAGTGGGAAGGACATCACTGCTGTGGACATTAGGGAGGATGTCCCTGTGGTGTACAGGAGGATGTTTTTGTTGTGGAGTGTAGGGAGGACATCCTTGTTGTGGACAGTTGGGAGGTCATTCCTCTGGAGGACAGTGAGGAGGACATCTCTGTGGTCTACAGTGGGAAGGATGCCCTTGTGGTGGTCAGTAAGAAGGACAACCCTGTGTTTGACAGTGGGGAGGATGTCCCTGTGATGCACAAGAGGATGTTTCTCTGGTGGACAGTTGGGAGGACATCTCTCTGGTGAACAGTGTGGATGACATCCATGTGGTGGTCAATAGGAAGAATGTTACTGTGGTGGACAGTGAGGAGGACATCCCTGTTGTAGACAGTGAGGAGGACATACCTGTGGTAAATTGTGGAGAGAACAACACTGGTGGACAGTGGACAGGATTTCAAAATTTTGGACAGTTGGGAAGACATACCTGTGGTACAAAGGAGTTCATCACTGTGGTATAGAGTGTGGAGGACTTCCCTGTCTTGGAAAGTGGGGAAGACATCAATATGGTGGACAGTGAGGAGCATGTCTCTGGTGGACAGTGGAAAAGACATTCCTGTGGTAGAAAATGAGGAGGACATGCCTGTGGTAGACAATGTAAAGGATGTTTTTGTGGTGAACAGTGGGGAGCAGAACACTGTGGTGGACAGTGAAAAGACATCTCTGTGGTGGACTGTTTGAAGGAAGTCCCTGTTGTACACAGGATGATGTCCCTTTGGTGGATAGTGGAAAGGATGTCTCTGTGTTGGACAGTGGAAAGGACTTCAATGTGGTGAACAGTGGAGAGCATATTGCTTTGGTGCACAGGAGGACATCATTGTTGTGGACAGTGGGAAGGATGTCCCTGAGGTGGACAGTGGGAAGGATTTCTATATTGTGGACAATGGGGAGGATATCAATATTGGGGACAGTGAGGATCATGTCCCTGGGTGGATAGTTAGGTGGACATCCCTGTGGTGGACAGTGAGGAGGATGTTTCTCTTTTGTATACAGTGGGAAGGACATCACTTTGGGAAAGTGTGGAGAGGATTTCACTGTTGTGGACAGTTGGGCGGACATCCCTGTGGTGCTCAGGATGTCATCACTGTGGATGACAGTGTGAAGAACTTACTTG
This sequence comes from Arvicanthis niloticus, assembly GCF_011762505.2. Taxonomy (NCBI): domain Eukaryota; kingdom Metazoa; phylum Chordata; class Mammalia; order Rodentia; family Muridae; genus Arvicanthis; species Arvicanthis niloticus. The sequence continues at coordinate 389,600 of NW_023044983.1, forward strand.
TGTTGACAGTGATGAGGACATCACTATGGTAGAGAGCGAGGAGGACATACTTGTGGTGCACAGTGAGAAGAACATCCCTGTGGTGGACAGTGGGGAGGACTTCCCTGTTGTGGACAGTGGGGAGGACATCCTTATGGTGGACAGTGATGAGCTTGTATCTTGTTGTACTTTGGGTAGGACATCCTTGTGGTGGACAGTGGAAAGGAAATCTCTGTGGTAGACTGTTAAGAGGAAGTAACTGTGGTACACAGGAGGATGTCCCTTTGGTGAACAGTGAAAAAGATGTCTCTGTGGTGGACAGTGGGAAGGACATCACTGCTGTAGACAGTTGTGAGGACGTCACTGTGGTGCACAGGAGAACATCATTGTGGAGAGTAAGGCAGACATCTCTGTCATGGACAGTGGGTAGGTCGTCCCTGTGGTGGGCAGTGGGGAGAACATTTCTGTGTTTGACAGTGGAAAGAATATCCCTGTGGTGCACAAGAAGATGTTTCTGTGGTGGACAGTGGGGAGGACATCTCTGTGGTGAACTGTGGGGAGGGCGACACTGTGGTGGACAGTGGAGAGGATTTCACTGTTGTGGACAGGTGGGAGGACATCCCTGTGGTACACAGGAGGTCACCACTGTGGTGGACACTGCAGAGGACTTCCCTGTGGTGACAGTTGGAGGGACATCACTATGGCAGACTGTGAAGACGTCATTCCTGTTGTGGACAATGTGGAGGACGTCCCTGTGGTCAAAAGTGGGGAGAGCTTCCCTGATGTGGACAGTGGGGAGAACATCAATATGGTGGACAGTGAGGAGCACATCTCTGGTGGACAGTGGAGAGGACATGACTGTGGTGGAGGATGGTTATGATATTTCTTTTGGGGACAGTGGAGAGGATATCACTGTTGTGGACAGTTGGTAGGATATTCCTGTGGGGCAAAAGATATCATCAATGTGGTGGACAGTGCAAAGGACTTACCTGTGGTGACAGTGGGGAGGACATGAATATGGTGGACAGTGAGGAGTATGCCCTGTGGTTTACAGTGGCAAGGACTTCCCTCTGGTACACAGGTGGATATTCCTGTAGTGGACAGTGGGCAGGACTTCCCTGTTGTGGACTGTAGGGAGGACATCAATATGGTCAACAGTGAGGAGCATGTCCCTTGGTGGACACTGGGTATGACATCCCTATGGTGGGCAGTGGGTAGGACTTCCCTATGGTGGACCGTGAAGAGGATATCCCTATGGTCGACAGTGAGGATCACGTCTCTTATTGGACAGTGGGGAGGACAACTCCAGTTTGGACAGTGGAAAGGACATCTCTGTGGTGGACTGTTAAGGGGAAGTCCCTGTGGTACATGGTACACAGGAAGACTTCCCTTTGGTGGCCAGTGAAAAGGATGTCTCTGTGGTGGACAGTGGGAAGGACATCACTTCTGTGGACAAGTCGGAGGACATCACTGTGGTGCACAGGAGGACAACATTGTAGAAAGTAGGGCAGACATCCTTGTCGTGGACAGTAAGGAGGATGTTTCTGTGGAGGTCAGTGCAAAAATGCCCCTGTGGTAGACAGTGGTGAGGACATCACTGAAGTAAACAGGAGGATGTCCCTGAGGTTGACAGTCGTGAGAACATGCCTGTGGTGGACAGTGGGGAGAATATCTCTGTCGTGGAAAGGGTGGAGGATGTCCCTGTAGTGGTCAATGTGGAGGAGGAACTTTTGGTGGACACTGGAAAGGACGTTCTTGTGGTTCACAGGAGGAATTCCTTGTGGTGGACAGTGAGGAAGGAGGACATAACTGTGGTGGACAATTAAGAGAAATTCCCTGTGGTGGAGTGTTGGGAGGATTTCACTGTTGTGGATAGTGTGGAGGACATTTCAGTGGTGCACAGGAGGTCATTTCTGTGGTGTATAGTGAAGAGGAAGTTCTTGTGGTGAACAGGAGGACATTCCAGTGGTGGACAGTGGGGAGGATGTCCCTGTGTTGGACATTAAGAGGACGTCTTTGTCATGGACAGTGGGACAAACCTCTCTTCGGTGGACAGTGGGGATAACATTTATGTGGTAGAGAGTTGGCAGGATGTCCCTGTGGTGCACAGGTGGATGTCCTTGTGGTGGAGAGTGGGGAGGACATTTTTTGGTAGACAGTGTGAAAAACGTCCCTGTGGTGTTCAGTGGGGAGGACTTCCTTGTGGTGGACAGTGATGAGAATGTCTCGGTGGTACACAAGATTACATCCCTATGGTGGTTAGTGGGGAAGACATCCTTGTGGTACACAATGGAAAGGATGTCTCTATGGTGGACAGTGGGGAGGAGATCAATGTGGTGGACAGTGGAAAGGATATCTCTGTGGTTGACTATTTGAAGGAAATTCCTGTGGTACATGTACCATTGGTGGACAGTGGAAATGGTGTCTCTGTGGTGGACATTGGGAAGGACATCATTGTGGTAGGCAGTGGTGAAGACAGCCCTGTGGTACTCAGGATGATGTCCCTGTGGTGACAGTGGTGAGAACATCTCTTTTGTGGACAGTGGGGAGGATAACTCTGTGGTGGACAGTGAGGAGGACGTATCTGTAGTGAACAGTAGGTAGGATGTCCCTGTGGTTGACAGTGGGGAGGACATCCCTGTGCTGGAAAGTCGGGAGAACATTTCTATCGTGGACAGTTGGGAAGATGTCCATTTGGTTCACAGGAGGATGCCCCTTTTGTGGACAGTGGGGAGGACATCCTTGTGATACACAGGAGGAAATACCTGTGGTGGACTTTGTAAAGGAAATCACTTTGCTGGACATTGGAAAGAACGTCTCTTTGGTGCACAAGAGAAGGTCCCTCTGGTAGATGGTAGGGAGTATGTCTCTGTGGTGCAAAGAAGGACTTATTTGTGGTGGACAGTGAGGAGGACATCCCTGTGGTGGACAGTAGGGAGGATGAGCCTGTTGATGGCAGTGGATAGGACATCTCTGTGGTGGACAGTGTGGAGGATGTTTCTATGGTTGTCAGTGGTGAGGATGCCCTGGTGTGGACAGTACTGAGGACGTCCCTGTGGTACACAGTGGGGACAACATCTCTGTGTTGGACAGTCGAGAGAACATCTCTGTGGTGGACAGTTGGTAGGATGTCCCTGTGTTTCACAGGAGGTTGCCCCTGTTGTGGACAATGAAGAAGATGTCCCTGTGATACACAGAAGGACATTCCTGTGGTGGACATTGGGGAGGACATCTCTTGGGTGGACATTGGGGAGGACATCACTGTGGTGCACTAGAGCACATCTATCTAGTGGATAGTAAAAAGGACGTCTATGTGGTGCAAATGAGGACTTCTTTGTGGTGGGCAGTGAGGAGGACATCCCTGTGGTGGACAGTAGTGAGGACATTCCTGTGCTGGACAGTAGGAAGGAGGTCCCTTTGGTGGAAAATGGGGAAGATGTCACTGTGGATGGCAGTGAAAACGACATCTCTGTGGTGGACAGTGTTGAGGATGTCCCTGTGGTTGTCAGTGGTGAGGATGCCCCTATGGTGGACAGTGCTAAGGACGTCCCTGTGGTACACTGGAGGACATCTCTGTGGTGAACAGTGAGGAGGACAACCCTGTGGTGCACAGGAGAAAGCCCCTGTTGTGGACAGTGGGGAAGGACGTCCCTGTGATACAGAGAAGGACATTCCTGTGGTGGACATTGGGGAGGACATCTCTTTTGTGAACATTGGGTAGGATGTTCCTGTGGTGCACAAGAGCATGTCTCTCTGGTGGACAGTAGGGAGGAGGTCTCTATGGTGCAAAAGAAACTTTTCTGTTGTAGACAGTAAGGAGGACATCCCTGTGGTGGACAGTGATGAGGATATCCCTGTGGTGGACAGTGTGGAGGGTGTTTCAGTGGTTTACAGTGGTGAGGATGCCCTGTGGTGGACAGTGCTGAGGACATCCCTGCAGTACACTGGAGGACGTCCCTGTGGTGGACAATGAGAAGAACGTCCCTGTATTAGACAGTGGGGAGGATATCACTGTGGTTGTCAGTTGGGAGAACACCCCTGTGGTGGATAGTAGTGAGGACATCCCTGTGGTACAGGAGGAAGTTTCTGTAGTGTACAGTGGAGAGGATGTCACTATGGTGGAGAGTGGAATGGAGGTCTATGTGGTGGACAGTCAAAAAGACGTTTCTGTGATGGACAGTGGGAATGATATCACTGTGGTGCACAAAAGCATGTCCTTGATTTTTGACAGTGGGGAGGATGTCCCTGTGGCAGACAGTGGGGAGGACATGTCTGTGGTCATCAGTAAGGAGAACACCTCTGGGGAGGATGTCCCTGTGGTGCACAAGAGGATGTCATTGTGGTGGAGAGTGGGGAGAATGTCCCTGTGTTGGACAGTGGGGAAAACATAACTGTGGTGTGCAGTGTGGAGGACGTATCTGTGGTGGTCAATGGGGAGGATGCCTCTGTTGTTGACTGTGGGGAGGACATCACTCTGGTGGACAATGGGGAAAACATCTCTGTTGTGGACAGTTTGGAGGAAGTCTTTGTGGTACACAGGAGGATGACCCTTTGGTGGTTAGTGGGGAGGATGTTTCTGTGGTGAACAGTGGGGAGGACTTCCCTGTGGTGGACAGTGGGGAGGATTTTACTTTGGTGGACCATGGGTAGAACATCCCTGAGGTACACAATAGGTCATCCCTGTAGTGGACAGTGGGGAGGACTTCTTGGTGGTGGACAGTGAAGAGGAGGTCCCTGTAGTAGACAGTGGAGCACACATCACTGTGGTGAACAGTTGGTAGTACATACTGGTGGTGCAGAGAAAGATGTCCCTGTGGTGGACAGTGGGGAGAACATCTTTGGTAGACAGTGTGGAAGATTGCCCAGTGGTTGTCAGTGTTTAGGATGCACATGTTGTGGAAAGTGGTAAGGAAGTCCCTGTAGTAAACAGTGGAGAGTATGTTCCTGCGCTTGACACTGGGGAGCATGTCTCTGTGGTAGACAATGCGGAGGACATTGCTGTGGTGGACAGTGAAAAGGACATCCCTGTGGTGGACAGTGGAAAGGACTTTCCTCTAGTATACATTGGGAAGGACTTCTCTGTGGTCAACAGTGAGAATGTCCCTGTGGTGGACAGTGGGGATGATGTTTTTGTGGTGGACAGTAGGGAGGATATCCCTGTGGTAGACAGTGGAGAGCATTTCCCTGTTTTGGACAGTGTGGGGAAAATATCTCATGGGGGGGGAGGGAGTCCAGCAGTGGGGTCTCTGCAGCGGGCTTCCCACACTGTCACGGAGGGTCCCACATTCATGCAGCTGTTGGTGGTTGGGCCAGCGGCTGCATCAGCAAGGATCCAGGGTTTCAAAAGCTGGGAATCTGGCCGAGAGACCAGGTGACACGTGGAGTCCGGTTTTCCAAAGCTTTATTGTTCATGTAGCTTTATCCAGCTGTAAATGATTGAGGGTGAGGGGAAACATAGCCTGGCTAAGGTTTGGGTAGCAAGCAGGGTTCAGCCTATTTCTTCAGGCAAGCAGGCTAAGCCAAATAGCTGTAGCCTGTTGCATATGACGGGGGAGTAGGGAAAGAAGCTACTTGGCAGGGGCTAGAGTTTGGAGCTGGCAAGAGAGACAGAGAGAGAGAGAGAGAGAGAGAGAGAGAGAGAGAGAGAGAGAGAGAGAGAGAGAGAATGGTCTCAGCCGCAAGAAGGAGTTTCTCAGCCAAAAGAAAGAGTCTTAGAAAGAAGGTTACAGCAGGTGTTGTGGCTTGAAGGACAGCTATTAGCTGTGAAGGAATCCCCTCTGTGGAGCTGGGGGGATGGGAAGAGTGGGGGGCTAAGAAGCCACTGCCATCTTGCCCTTGAGCTGGAGAACATGTGGGGAGAGAGACCTAGTCCTTTTGTATTAGGCAGGCATTAGGCTATAGTTAAGAATCAGAGAGGGAAAGAGGGGGTAGGGTGGACAGAGAGAGGGATGTTACTCACGGTTTTTGCAGACACCAGCGGGGGTGGGGCACTTGTGGAGCTGGCTCTGCACACATTGTCCACCACCTGTGGGAAACAATGTAGGCCTGTGTGTGGGTGCACGCGTGTGGATCTCTGTCGCTGGTCTGTGCCATGCTTTGTCAGAGATGGGTGTCTCAGGGAGACTGTGTTTATTGTAGAGGAGCAGAGGCTAAGCAGGCGGGCTCACACCTTGCAAAGCAGACTCTGTGGTAGGATTCTCTTGGTGAGAAATCTCTGTTTTGGGCCCCAGCCTTGGCAGGGTGGGGGGTGCGGCAAAACTGAGACTGGGTGTGCATGGCTACAGGTGCATGCACCGAGATTAGCCTCCCCAGGTCTCTGGCAGGATGGAGGTGGGGAATGCGCAGGGTGTGTGCACTGAGAGAGGACTGAGAGAGTATCACATCTCACAGGAAGTATATTTGTTTAGCAGACTTAATCAGGATGGTTCTCGAGTGGGTGTTCGTGCCCCATGTTGGGCGCCAGCTGTGGGGAAAAAATTTCGTGGTGGGGAGGGAGTCCGGCGGCGGGGTCTCAGTGGAAGGCTTCCCACACCACTGCAGAGGGTCCCACATTCACGCAGCTGTTGGTGGCCGGGCCAGCGGCTGCATCAGCAAGGATCCAGGGTTTCAAAAGCTGGGAATCTGGCAGAGAGACCAGGGAGGGGAAAAGGGGGAGAGAATAACTTAATTAGCTACGCCCCTGGCCTTTAGATAACTCATTAATATTTAAATCTCTGGAGGTGGAGACCTCTACCTGTACTACGTGATTGAAGGTTGCAGGTTAAATGGAGTTACCTCGTCCAAGGCCCAACAGGACAGTGCAGAGGAAATCTTTGTGGTGGACAGCGAAAAGGACATTCTTGTGGAGATTGTGGTGAACGTCCCTGTGGTGGACAGTAGGGAGGACTTTTCTGTGGAGGACAGTAAGGAGGAAGTCTCTGTGGTGGACAGTGGGCAGTACATCCCTGTGGTATTCAGTGGGGAGAATATCTCTGTGGTGAACATTTGGTAGGATGTTCCTGTGGTGCACAAAAGGACATCCCTTGGTGGAAAGCTGGGAGGATGTCCCTGTTGTGGACAGTGGGGGGACATTTCTGAGGTAGACAGTGTACTGTACCTCCATGTGGTGGTCAGTTTTGAGGATGCACCTATGGTGGACACTCGTCAGGAAGGCCTTGTGGTACATATGATGAATTCCCTGTGGTAGAGAGAGGTGAGGCCATCCCTGAAATGGACAGTGAGGAGCACATCTCTGTGCTGGACAGTGAAAAGGACATCCCTGTAGTGGACAGTGTGGAGGACTTTCCTGTGGTGGACAGTGGAAAGAACTTCTCTGTGGTGGACAGTGAGGAGGATGTCCTTGTAATGGACAGTGAGGTGGATTTTCTGTGGTGGACAGTGGGCAGGATATACCTGTTATGGACAGTGCACAGAATGTTTTTGTGTTTGACTGTGGAGAGAACTTTCCTGTTGAGGCCAGTGAGGAGGACATCACTGTGGTGGACAGGGTGTAGGACATCACTGTGTTGGACCCTGAGGAGGACATACCTGTGGTGAACAGAAGGTAGGATGATGTTCCTGTGGTAGACAGTGGAGAGAATATCCCTGTGGTTGACAGTGGAAAGAATATCCCTGTGGTGGACTGTGGGAAGGATGTCCCTGTGGTGGCCAGTGGGGAGGATTTCCCTGTGGTGGACAGTGGGAAAAATTTCTCTGAAGTGGAATGTGGGCAGGACATCCCTGTGGTGGACAGTTGGGGAAAAAAGTGGTAAACTGTGGGGAAGACATTTCTGTGGTGCACAGGAGGTCATCCCTGTAGTGATCAGTGGGGTAGACATCCCTGTGGTACACAGGAGTACATTCCTGTGGTGGACTTTTTAAAGGACATCTCTTTGCTGGTTATTGGGGAAGACGTCCCTGTGTTGCACAAGAGAAGGCCTCTCTGGTGGACAGTAGGGAGTATGTCTCTGTGGTGCAAATGAGGACTTATTTGTAGTGGACAGTGAGGAAGACATCCCTGTGGTGGACAGTGGGGAGGAGGTCTTTTTGGTAGACAGTGGGGAGGACATACCTGTTGAAGGCAGTGGAAAGGACATCTCTGTGGTGGACAGTGTGGAGGATGTTTCTGTGCTTTTCAGTGGGGAAATGCCCCTGTGATGGACAGTGCTGAGAATGTCCTTGTAGTACACAGTAGGATGTCCCTGTGCTGGACAGTGGGGACAACATACCTGTGGTGGACGTTTGGGAGAATATCTCTGTGGTGGACATTTGGTAGGACATCCCTGTGGTGCACAGTATGATGCCCCTGTTGTGGACAATGGGGAGGATGTCCCTGTGGTACACAGGAGGATATTCCTGTGGTGGACATTGGGGAGGACATCACTGTGGTGCACAAAAACACATCCCTCTGGTGGACAGTAGGGAAGACATCTCTGTGGTTCAAAGGAGGACTTCTTTGTGGTGAACAGTGAGGAGGACATTCCTGTAGTGGAAAGTACTGAGGAAGTCCCTGTGGTGGACAGTGTTAAGGAGGTCCCTTTGGTGGACAGTGGGGAAGATGCAACTGTGGACGGCAATTGTAAGGACATCACTGTGGTGGACATTGTTGAGGCTGTCCCTGTGGTTGTCAGTGGTGAGGATGCTCCTGTGGTGGACAGTGCTGAGGACGTCCCTGTGGTACACTGGAGGACACCCCAGTGGTGGACAGTTGTGGGAAAAAAACTCAAGCAGGAGAGAGGGGTCTGGCGGCGGGGGTCCCACAGTGGTCCAGAAGTGAAGTCTTATGGAAGGCTTCTCACACCCCCGGCGGATGGTCCCCCATTCACATAGCTGCTGAAGGGCAGGCCAGCAGCTGTATTGAAAAGGTTCAGGGTTCCAAAGGCTGGGAACCTGACAGCAACAGGCACAGGAGACATATGAATATTTTTTCCAAAGCTTTTATTGTTCATGGCATCGTGAATAGATGTATATGGTCGCAAATTCCCCCCAAAAGTCAGGGGGTCTGGCTTTTTATAGGGAGGGGGAAAGGGAAGGGAATAACTTAATTAGCTATGACCTCGGCCTTTAGATAACTCATTAACATTTTAATCTCTGGAGGTGGAGACCTGCTAATCATGCCCTCTACCTGTGTGCTACCTGAATGAAGGGCACAGGTTGAATGGAATTACCTGGTCCAAGGCCCAACATCCCACTCTTTTCTTTCATAAAAAGAGGGGGCAACTCTGTCTCATCTGTAGTCTGCAAGGTGCAGGTTAATGAGAAATGTGGACCGCACAGAGTAGTCTGGAATCTGGGAGCATGGGGAGATAATTGCCACCCTTACAGGCAAAGTCCTGTTGGGTTCCCAGCTTCTTCAAACCCAGCACTTTACCGGAGAGCCAAGGAACAGAGCTGAACGTTTTCAGTCCCAGGGGGTCTCTGGGGTTCAAAAGCTCGTTCAACCAGGCTATGGCTAAACCATCTCTTTACAGCCCAAATCTCACTCTTTTTAGTGAAAAATTTGGATGAGGTAGGCAAAATAAAACACTATGAAGGCCTGAGGGTGTAGCATAACTAAGCCAAGGGTAATGGGAATTGCGGATAGGGTTTGGAAGGCAGGGGATCATTCAAACAATTAAAAACAGGTTGTACAGTTTGAGGGTAATGACATTTGATTACTCTAAAAAGACATTATGTTTTCCTCACTAACATGTAACTTTAACTATGTGACTTTGGCAAAAGAGTTCATCTGTAGCTGGAAGGTCTAGATCTGTCTTCTGTAGTGAGCATCTCTAGGTTTTGGCATGCATCTCTGGAGACTTGTATGGGTCTCTGGTCTCAGCATGTTCTGGGGTCTTCAGTCAGTTGAGGTGGCTGGAATAAGGCAGCTTGGCAGGTTTCAGGAGGTGGCGCTGTCTCTGGATCTCAGCATGTCTCTGGAGTCTGCAGTCAGATGAGATGCCTAGGAGATAGCAGTTTGCCATCTCAGGCAGGTTCCAGAGGATGGTGTAGACTCTGTTGGATCTGTGGGTATACTTGTAGGATAATTACAGCAGGGAAGCAGCATCTCTGGCAGGGAGATGTCTGTAAAGGCCGGATATTCAGCATTAAATTGTTTGGGAACAAGCACTTCATGGTCTGTCGTTAAGATCCTAGAAAAGCAAAGGTGTTTGAGGAAGTTTTAGTCCTGGAAGGTATCTTTGAGTCTGTTTTTTGATGGTTGAAGGAGAAAAACAATGTTAATTATGTATCTGGAATTGTCAGCAACAGTTTGACTGTAAAGGAAATTAGCTAGCTGGGCGGTGGTGGCACACGCCTTTAATCCCAGCACTTGGGAGGCAGAGGCAGGCGGATTCCTGAATTTGAGGCAAGCCTGGTCTACAGAGTGAGTTCCAGAACAGCCAGAGCTACACAGAGAAACACTGTCTCGAAAAACAAACAAACAAACAAAAAAGACTCAAGAAATGGTGATCAGTAGCATATTGTCTTAACCTGTGGAAGTAAATTAGATGGCTTTTGAATCTTGAAGAAATCTTAAAAGTTGGAAAAACATGTTGGAAGTATTTCATGAGTGTTAGAGAGAAAAGAAAGCATTAAAACAAAAAAATAAATTTTTGGTTGAAAAGCACAAACATTGTTGTTTTAGGTGTTCCTGTTATGGAGAAAAAGAAATGTTTAATGGCAGGCTTAGAAGCAGTGGGGGGGGGGGGCTTGCTATGCCATGTGTAATCTGGGTGCTCTGGCAAAGTTTTGTATTCCCCCTTTGTTTTTCTTAGAAATCTTAAATGTAGAGAAGGAGAAAAAAAGCTAACTTTGAAGAAGAGTTTTAAGCAAGAAGCATTGGGGCTTGAAAGGAGAGCTAAGAGTCAGAATGAGTGAGAGTCTGTGTCTATGGGAAACACATGTGGAAGTTGGATTCGAGCCAGGCAGCTTTTGAGAGAAATTGGCAGGTGGCACAGGGAAAAGGGTATAGGCAGGATTTTAGATCTGCTGCTTCAGGCAAGCTGGCTGAGCTAAGTAGCTTTAGCCAGATGCAAATGACTGAGGGGGAGAGAAGCATAGGCTGGCTAATGAGCACAGGACTGGGTAGCAAGCAGTGTCTTGCCCTGTTGCTTCAGGCAAGCTGGCTAAGCCAAATCGCTGTATCCTGTCACATATGATGGGGATCAGGAGAAGATGTTACCTGGCATGACACTATGGACTAGAGTTTGGAACTGGTGATCTTGAGAGAGAGAGAGGACAGTCTCAGCCACAAGAAGGAGTCTCTCAATCAAGGGAACAGTCTTAGAATGAGGGTTACAGCAGAGCAGGCACTGTGGCTTGAAGGAAAACTGTTAGCTGTGAAGGAGCCCTCTGTGGAGCTGGGGTGGGATGGGAAGAGTTGGGGACTAGGAAGCCGCTGCCATCTTGCCCTTGAGTTGGAGAACATGTGGGGAGAGAGAGACCCAGTCTTCTTGCACTAAGCAGGAGTTAGACTAGCTAAGAATCAGAGAGTGAAAGAGGATGTAGGGTGGAAAGAGAGAGATGTTACTCATGGTTTTTGCAGGCACCAGTTGGGGGCACTTGTGGAGCTGGCTCTACACACCTTATCCACCACCTATGGGAAACAATGTAGGCCTGTGCATGGGTGCACAAGTGTGGATCTTTGCTGTGTTGCTGGTCTGGATGTCTCAGGGTCTATTGCAGAGAAGCAGAGGCTAAGCAGGGATGTTCACACTGCACCAAGCAGACTCATCAAGGCTTGCACTTGGGCAGGGAGCAAACTCATCTTGATTTTAGCAGGGGCGGGTGCAGGACTCTCTCGGTGAGAAATCTCTGTTCTGGGCCTGAGCCACCATAGGGGGGTGGGCATGCGACAGAATGGAGACTGGGGATGCATGGCAACAGGTCGATGTGCTGAGATTGCCCTCTATCTGGGGTCTTGGGTCAACGGCAGGATGGAGGCAGGGGAATGCACAGCATGCATTGAGAGAGGACCAGGAGAGCTCTGGCACTATGCCTCACAGGAAGTATCTTTGCTTAGCAGACTCAGCCAGTATGCTTCTTGTAGACGCATGGGTGTTCGTGTCTCAGTTTTGTCATGCCAGCTGTAGGAAACAAAACCTCGTGCAGGAGAGGTCCAGCGGCAGAGTCCCATGGTGGTCCAGTAGCAGAGTCTCACGGCAGGCTTCTCACATTACTGGCAGAGGGTCCCCCATTCATGCAGCTGCTGTGGGCAGGCCAGCAGCTGCATCAACAAGGTTCAGGGTTCCAAAGGCTGGGAACCTGGTGGCGGCAGGCCAAGGAGATGCGTGGAGTCTGTTTTTTCCAAAGCTTTTATTGTTCATGGAATCATGAATGGATGTAGATAGTCTCACATTCCCCCAAAAAGTAAGCGGACCTGGTTTTTTATAGAGAGGGGAAAACGGGAGGGAATAACTTAATTAGCTATGACCCCCAGCCTTTAGATATCTCATTAATATTTTAATTTCTGGAGGTGGAGAACTGCTAATCATGCCCTCTACCTGTGTGCTACATGACTGAAGGTCGCAGGTTGAATGGAGTTACCTTATCCAAGGTTCAGCTGACAGTGAGGAGGACATTCCTGTGGTGCACAGGAGGATGCCTTTGCTGTGGACAGTGGGGAGGACGTCCCTGTGTTACACAGGAGGACATTCCTGTTGTGGACATTGGGGAGGACATCTCTTTGGTGAACATTGGGTAGGATGTCTCTGTGGTGCAATGGAGGACATTATTGTGGTGGACAGTGGTGAGGACATCCCTGTGGTGGACAGTGGGGAGGAGGTCCGTTTGGTGGAGAGTGGGGAGGATGTCCCTGTGGACAGCAGTAGAAAGGACATCTCTGTAGTGTTCAGTGTGGAGGATGTCCCTGTGGTTGTCAGTGATGAGGAAGCCCTTGTGGTGGACAGTGCTGAGGACTGTTGTGGACAGTGGGGAAAATTTCCCTTTGATGGACAATGTGTAGGATGTCCCTGTGTGGTCATTGGGGAGGACATCCCTGTGGTGGACAATGGAGAGTATGTCCCTGTGGTGGACAGTTTGGAGGACATACCTGTGGTGGAAAGAGTGAAGGACATCCCTGTGGTGGACAGTGGGGAGAACATCTTTGGGGGACAGTGGGGAGTATTTCCCTGTGGTGCACAGCAGGATGTCCCTGTAGTGTACAGTGGGGAAAATGTTTCTGTGGTGGACAGTGGGAAGTACGTCCTTGTGGTGGACAGTGAAAAGAACCATTCTTGGTGGACAGTGTTAAGGATGTCCCTGTGGTACACAGGAGGATGTCCCTGTGGTGGACAGTGAGGAGGGTGTCTCTGTGGTACACTGGAGGATGTCCCTGTGGTAGATAGTGAGAAGAATGTCCCTGTGGTAGACAGTGAAAAGGACATCACTGTGGTGGTCAGTTGGAAGAACAACCCTCTGGTGGACACTGCTGAGGACATCCCTGTGACACACAGGAGGACGTCTCTGTAGTGAACAGTGGAGATGATGTCACTATGGTGGAGAGTGGAAAGGATGTTTATGTGGTGGACAGTGGGAACAATGTCCCTGTGATGGACAGTGTTGATGACATTACTGTGGAGCACAAAAGCACATCCTTGATTTTTGAAGTGGGGAGAATGTCCATGTTTTGAACAGTGGGGAGGACATCTCTGGTGAACAGTGTGGAGAAAGTCCCAGTGTCAGTGTTTAGAATGCACATGTTGTGGAAAGTGGTGAGGAAGTCCCTGTGGTAAACAGTGGGGAACACTTTCCTGTGGTTGACAATGGGGAGCATGTCTCTGTGGTTGAAATGGGGAGGATATTGCTGTGGTGGACATTGAAGAAGACATCCTTGTGGTGGACAGTGGAAAGGAATTTCCTGTTGTGTACAGTGGGAAGGACTTCTCTGTGGTGGACAGTGAGGAGAATGTCCCTGTAGTGGACAGAGGGGAGGATGTTCCTGTGGTGGACAGTAGTAATGACATCACTGTGGTGGACATTGGAGAGGATTTCCCTGTTGTGGACAGTGCAGAAGAAATCTTTGTGGTGGACAGTGAAAAGGACATTCTTGTGGTAGACAGTGGGGTGAACGTTCCTGTGGTGGACAGTAGGAAGGACTTTTCTGTGGAGGACAGTAAGGAGGATGTCTCTGTGGTGAACAGTGGGGAGGACATCCCTGTGGTACTAGTGGCGAGAATATCTCTGTGGTGGACAGTTAGTAGGACTTCCTGTGGTGCACAAAAGGATGTCTCTTGGTGGAAACCTGGGAGGATGTCCCTGTTGTGGACAGTGGGGAGGACATTTCTGAGGTGGACAGTGTAGAGTACCTCCTTGTGGTGTTCAATTTTGAGGATGCACCTATGGTGGACACTGGTGATGAAGTTCCTGTGGTACATATGATGAAATCCCTGTGGTGGACAGAGGTGAGGACATCCCTGAAATGGACAGTCGGGAGCACTTTTCTGTGCTAAACAGTGGAAAGGACATCCCTGTGGTGGACAGTGTGGAGGACTTTCTTGTGATGGACAGTGGGAAGAACTTCTCTGTGGTGGACAGTGAGGAGGATGTTTCTGTAATTGATAGTGAGGTGGATTGTCTGTGGTGGACAGTGGGCAGGACATACATGTTGTGGACAGTGCTTAGGAAGTTCTTGTTGTGTACCATGTAGAGGACATTCCTGTTGTGCACAGGAGGACCTTTCTGTGGTGGACAGTGAGGAAGACTTCCTGCAGTGAGAGTGGAAAGGACATCCCTGTGGTGGACAGTTTTGGAGGACATCACTCTGGTGGGCAGTGATGAGGACACCTCTGTGGGGGACCATGGGGAAAACTTTTCTGTGGTGGACAATGGAAAAAACACCATTCTGGTGCACAGTGAGTAGGATGTCCCTGTGGTGGACATTGGAGAAGACTTCCCTGTGGTGGACAGTGGGGAAGACATCCCTGTGGTAGAAAGTTTAAAGGATTTCACTGTGATGGACAATGGGGATGAGGTTCCTGTGGTGCACAGTAGGACATTTCTGTGGTGGACTCTGCAGAGGAAATGTCTGTGGTGGAGAGTACATCCCTGTTGTGTACAGGAGGATGTCCTTGTGGTGCACAGTGGGGAAAATGTCCCTGTGGTGGACAGTGGGGAGAATGTACTTGTGGTGGACAGTGGGGAGTACATTTCTTTGGTGGAAAGTAAGGACAATGTCCCTGTGTTGAACAGTGAAGAGGACATCTTTGTGTTGGATAGTGGAGAGGATATTACTGTGATGGACATTGGGTGGATGTCCCTGTGGTGGACAGTAATGAGGACATTCCTATAGTGGATATTGGGGAGGATTTCACTGTCATGGACAAAGGGGAGGATGTCTCTTCTGGGAGCAGTTGGGAGGACATGCTTGTGGTGCACAGTAGGACATTCCTGTGGTGGTCATTGGGGAGTACATCCCTGTGGGGAGAATATCTCTGTGGTGGACAGTTTGTAGGATGATCCTGTGGTACATAGGAGGATGTCATTTTGGTGGACAGTGGAGAGGATATTCCTATTATGGACAGTGGGAAAAACATTTCTGTGGTGGACAGTGCGGAAAATGTTCCTGTGGTGGTCAGTGTTGAGGATTCACCTGTGGTAGATAGTGGTGAGGAAGTCCCTGTGGTACACAGGATAATTTCCCTGTGGTAGACAGTGGGGAGGACTTCCATGTTCTGGACAGTGCAGATGACATCCCTGTGGTGGACAGTAGGGAGGACATCCCTGTAGAAAACAGTGGGGAGGACTTCCTTGTGGTGGACATTGGGGAGAATGTCACTGTGGTGGACATTGGGGAGGATGTCCTTTTTGGGGACAGTTGGGATGACATCCCTATGGTGCACAGGAGTGCATCCCTGTGGTGAACAGTGGGAAGAAAATCCCTGTGGTGGAAGGTGGGGAGAATATCTCTGTGGTGGACAGTCTGTGGTGGTCAATGGGAGGATGTCCCTGTGGTGTACAGCGGAAAGGATGCCCTTCCAGTGGACAGTGTTAAGGATGACCCTGTGGTACACAGGAGGATGTCCTTTTGGTGGACAGTGGAAAGGACGTCCCTGGGGTGTACAGTGGAAAAAAGGTCATTCTGGTGTACAGTGGAAAGGAAAGACCTGTGGTAAGCAGTGGGGAGGATGTCTCTGTGGTGGACACTGGGGAAGACTTTCCTGTGGTGACAGTGGGGAGGACATCTCTGTGGTGGACATTAAGGAGGACATCCCTGTAGTGGTCAGTAAGACAAATGCCCCAGTGTGGGACAATGGGGAGGACTTTTCTGTGGTACACAGGAGGACATCACTGTGGTAGACAGTGTGGAGGACATCTCTGTGCTGGACAGAGTGGAGAATGTTCCTGTGGTGGACCTTTGGGAGGAATTTCCAGTGGTAAACTGTGGGGTGCACATCTCTGTGGTGGACACTGGGGAGGACATTCCTGTGGTGGCCACTGAGGAGGATGTCACTGTGGTGAACAATGTGAAGGATTTCACTGTGGTGGATAGTATGGAGGTTGTCCTTGTGGACAGTGGGGATGATTTTCCTGTGGTTCACAGGAGGACGTCCTTTTGGTGCACAGTGGGCAGCATGTGCTGTGGTGGACAGTGGGGAGGATGTTTCTGTGGTGGACTGTGCAGAGGACATCTTTGTGGTGGACAGTGGGGAGGATGTCCCTGATGTGCACAGGAGGATGTCTCTGTGATGTACAGTGTGGAGGATGTCCCAGTGTACATCAGTGGGGAGGACATCCCTGTGCTGGACAGTGGAAAGGTATCCTTTTGGTGGACAGTGTTAAGGACGGCCCTGTGGTACACAGAAGTGTGTCCTTGTGATGGACAGTGGGAAGGCCGTCCTTGTGGTGGACAGTGGGGAGGACATCCCTGTGCTTGACAGTTGGGAAGACATCTCCTTGGTAGACAGTGAGGAGGACATCACTGTGGTGGCCAGTGGGCAGGATGTCTTTGTAGTGAACAGGAGAATGTCACTGTGGTGTACAGTGGGGAGGACATCCCTGTGGTTGACAGTGGGGAGGATGCCCCTTTGGTGGACAGTGAGGAGGATGTCCCTCTGTTACACATAAGTACATCCCTGTCGTGGATAGAGTGGATGACATCATTGTGGTGGACAGTGTGGATAATATCTCTTTGTTGGACAGTGAGGAGGATGTATCAATTTTGGACAGTGTGGAGGGTGTCCCTGTTGTGGACAGTAGGGAGAACTTCTCTTTGGTGGACAGTGTAGAGGACTTTTCTCTGGTGCACAAAAGAAAATCACTGTGGTGGACAGTGGGGAGAATGTCCTTGTGGACAGTGGGGAGGAATTTCCTCTGAGGGACTGTGTGTAGGATGTCCCTGTATGGTCAATGGGGAGGACATCCTTGTAGTGGACATTGGGGAGAATTTCACTGTAGTGCACAGTGGGGTGGAACATCCCTGTGGTACACAGGAGGATGTCCCTGTGGTGGACATTGGAGAGGATATCCCTGTTGTAGATAGTGGGGAGAATTTCCCTTGGATGGACAGTGCATAGGATGTCCCTGTGTGGTACATGCAGAGGACATTCCTGTGGTGGACAATTGAGAGTACGTCCCTGCAGTGGACAGTGTGAAAAACATACCTGTGATGAACAGAGGGGAGGACATACCTGTGGTGGACAGTGGGGAGAACATCTTTGGGATACAGTGGAGAGTATGTCCCTGTGGTGCACAGGAGGATGTCCCTGTGGTGTACAATGGGGAAAATATTTCTGTGGTGGACAGTGGGAAGGACCTCTTTGTGGTGGACAGTGAAAAGAACCATTCTTGGTGGACAGTGTTAAAAATGTCCCTGTGGTTCACAGGAGAATGTCCCTGTGGTGGACAGTGAGGATGATGTCCCTGTGGTGGACAGTGAGGAGGAGGGCTTTGTGGTGGACACTGGGAAGGATGTATCTCTGATGGATCATGAGGAGGACGTTCTTGTGGTGAGCAGTGGAAAAGATGTTCCTGTGGTGGACAATGGGTAGGATGTCTCTGTTGTGGACTATGGATCACATGTCCCTATGGTGGACAGTGTATAGGATGTCCTTGTGGGTTGACAGTGGGGAGGATGTCTCTCTGGTGGTCAGTGTCAAGGATATCTCTGTCCTGGAAAGTGTGGAGGACTTACTTGTGGTTGTCAGTGGGGAGGATGCCTCTGTGGTGTACAGTGGGGAAGACATCCCTCTGATACACAGGAGTACATTCTTGTGGTGTACAGTGTGGAGGACATTGCTGTGGTGGACAGTGTAGAGGACATCCCTGTGGTGGACAGTGAGGAGAATATCTTTGTGGAGGACCATGAGGAGGACTTCCCTGTGGTGGACAATGGAAATAATACCTCTCTGGAACACAGTGAGTAGGATGCCCCTGTGTTGCAAAGTGGAGTGAACTTTCCTGTGGGGAAAGTGTGGAGGAAATCCATGTGTTGGAAAGTGGGGAGGATTACACTGTGCTGGACAATGGGGAAGACGTGTCTGTGGTGAACTGTACAAAGGAAATGTCTGTGGTGGTCAGTGGGGAGGATGTCCCTGTGGTGCACAGAAGGATGTCCTTTTGTTGCACAGTGTGGAGTTTGTCACTGTGGTGGACAGAGGGAAAATCGTGTCTGTGTTGTACAGTGGAAAGTATGCCCATCTGGTGGACAATGTTAAGGACTTCCCTGTGGTACACAGGAAGACTTCACTTTGGTGGACAGTGGAAAGGACATCCATGTGGTGGACAGTGGAGAAGATTTCTCTGTAATGGAGAGTGGGGAGGACATCTTTGTGGTGGACCATGGGGAGGATTTAACTATGATGGACAGTGGGGAGGACATTATAGTTTTGCAAAGGATGATGTCCTTGTGGTGGATAGTGGGGAGGAAATTTCTGTGGTAGACTGTGTGGAGAACATGTCTGTGGTGGACAGTGGGGAGGACGTACCTGTTGTGCATGGAAAGTTGTCCCTGTGTTGAACAGTGGAGAAAATGCCTTTTGATGGACAGTGGGGAGGATATTCCTGTGGTGGACAGTGTAAAGGACCTGTCCACAACAGGTATGTCCTCCCTAATAGCCACCAAAGGTACATCCTCCCCTTGTCAACCACAGGGACGTCCTCCTCACTGTCGACCACAGAAAAGTTCTCCCCACTGTCCACAAAAGGAAAGTCCTCCCCACTGTACACCACAGGGATGACTTCCCCACTGTAAACCACAGGGATGTCCTTTCCACTGTCCACCATGGGTAAATCCTTCCCACTGTTCACCACAAGGACGTCCTCACTTTCTACCACAGAAATGTCCTACCCACTGTCCACCAGAGGGATGTCCTTCCCACTGTTTACCATAGGCATGTATTTTCTACTGTCCACCACAGAAATGTCCTCTTCACATTTTACCCCTGGTATGTTTTCTCTACTGTTTACCACGGAGATGTTCTTCCCACTGTCCCTTACAGGGACATCCTCCTTACTGTCCACCACAGAGACGTCCTCCAAAATATCCACCACAGTGATGTTCTCTCCACTGTCTAGCAGAGGGATGTCCTCCCCACTGTCCACCACAGGGATGTATTCCTATGCACCGCAGGGACGTCCTCTTAAATGTCCACCACAGAGATGTCCTCCTGTGCACCACAGGAACATCCATCTTACGGTCAAACATAAGGACGTCCTCCCCACTCTTCACCTGTGAAATCCTCCCTACTATCCACCAAAAATGCCTCATCCTCACTGTCCACCACAGGGACATCCTTCTCAATGTCCACCACAGAAATGTCCTCACATCTTTTCACCAGAGGAATTTCATCCCCACTGTCACTGAAGGAATGTCCTTCCCACTGTCCACCACAGGAATGTCCTCCTCACTGTCCAACACAGAGACATCCGTTCAATAGTCCATCGCAGGGATGACCTCTAATGCACCACAGGAATGTTCTCCTCATGATTCACCAAAAGGTTGTCCTCCCCACTGTCCACCAGAGTGAAATCATCTCTACTGTCCACCACAGGGATATTTTCAGCACTGTACAACACAAAACGTCCTCCTCACTCTCCAACAGAGACATCCTCCCCACTGTCCACTAGAGTGATGTCCTCCCCAATGATCACCACATTGACATCCTCACCACTCTCCACCAAAGGGACATCCTTTTCACTGTCCACCACAGGGATGTCATTTCAAATGTCCACTACAAGGATTTCCTATCCACCATCCACCACAGGGATGTCTTCCTGTGCACCACAGGAATGTCCTCCTCATTATCCACCACTACTATGTCCTCCCCACTGTCCACCAGAGTGAAATCCTCTCCACTTTTCACCACAGGGACATCCTCCCAACTGTCTGCCACAGGGACATCCTCCTGTGCACCAAAGGAACATCCTTTGCACTGCCAACAATGACGTCACCCCACTGTCCACCAAAGAGATGTTTTTTCCAATGTCCAACACAGTGATGTCCTCCCCACTGTCCACCTCAAGGAAATCCTCCTGTGTGCCACAGGGACATCCTCCCAACTGTCCAACACAGAGAAGTACTCACTACTCTCCACCACAGGGATGTCCTCCCCATTATGAACAGGAGTGTCCTCACCACTGTCAACCACAGATTTGTCCTCCCCACTATCCACCACAGAGTCATCCTCCTCACTGCCCATGACAGGATTGTCCTCTCCACTATCCACCACAGGGACATCTGTTCCACTGTCCACCATAGGGATATCCACCACATTGTCCACCACAGGAAAGTCCTCCCAACTCTCCACCAAAGAGACATACTCCTCACTGTCCATTAGAGTGATGTCCTTCCCACTGTCACCACAGGGAAGTCCTTTCCACTGTCTACCAAAGGAAAGTCCTTCTCACTGTCCACCACAGGGATGTCCTCCCCACTGTCCTTTGTACCACATGGACATCCTTACACTGTCCAACAACAGTGGTCCTTTCCACTGTCTACCAAAGGGACATCTTCCCCACTGTATACCACAGGGACATGCTCCTCTCTGTGCACAACAGGGATGTCCTCTCCACTGTCCACCACAGAGACATGCTCCCCACTGTCCACCAAAATTAAGTCCTCCCCACTGTCCACCACAGGAATGTCCTCCTCACTGTCCACCAGAGATGTGATCCCCACTGTCCACCACAGGGTTATACTCCTGGGTTCCACATGATCGTCCTCCCCAGTTTCCACCACAGAGATGTCCTCCCTACTGTCCATCACAAGGACATCTTCTCCATTGTCCACCACATCAATGTCCTCCCCACTTTCAACCACAGAACAATCCTCCCCACTGTCCACCACAGAAATGTCCTCTGCACTGTCCAACACAGGGGTGTCCTCTACATTGACCTCCAAATGGAAGTGCTACACACTGTCCAAAACAGTGATGTCCTCTCCACGGTCCACCAGAGTGACATCCTTCCAACTGTTCAACACAGGGACATCCTTCTCACTGTCCACCACAGAGGTGTCCTCCCTACTGTCCACAACAGAGATGTCCTCCCCACTCTCCACCACAGGGATTTCTTCTTCACTGTCCACCACAGAGATGTCCCCCCACTGTCCAACTTAGAAACTTGCTCCCCAGTGTCCACCACAGAAATATTATCCCCACTTACCACCAAAGTGAAGTCCTTCACATTGTCAACCACAGAAATGTCTGCCGCACTCTAAACCACATGGAGGGTGGGAAGGACATTCCTGTGATAGACAATGGGGAGGACATTCCGGTGGTGGACTGTGGAAAGAACATCCCTGTGGTGTCCAGTGGGAGAAAGTCCCTGTGGTGTACACTTTGGAGCAAGTCTCTGTGGTTTCCAGTAGAGAGGACATCCCTGTGGTGGACAGTGAGAAGGACATCCGTGTTTAGACAGTGGGGAGGAATTCTTGGTTGTGGACAGTGAGGAGGACATCTCTGTTTTGAACAGTGGGGAGGATATCCCTTTGCTTGACAGTAGGGAGGACATTTCTGTGGTGGAAAGTGAGGAGGATGTTCCTGTGGTGGACTGTATGGAAGACTTATTGTGGAGGACAGTGAGGAGAAAATCCCTGTGTTGGACAGTGGTAAGACATATCTGTGGTGGACAGTGTGAAGAACATCCCTCTAAGGACAGTGGGAAGGATGTATCTGTGGTGTAATGTGGGGAGGACATTCTTGTGGTTTACAGTGCAGAAAATATCCCTGTGGTGTAAAGTGTGGAGGACTTCCATGTGGTGAACACTGGGGATGACTTCTGTGTGGTAGACAGGAGGATGTCCCTGTGGTAGACGGTGGGTAGGATGTCTCTGTGGTGGACACTGAAAAGACATCCCTCTGGTGGACAGTGGGGAGGATATCCATGTGGTGGACAGTGGAGAGGATGTTCCTGTGGTGGACTTTGGAGAGGACTCACTGTGGTGGACATTGGAGAGGAAGTCCCAGTGGTGGACAATGGGGGGATGTTTCTGTAGTGGACAGTGGTGAGGATGTCCCTTTGTTAGACAGTTGGGAGGACTTTCTTGTGGTTGACAGTGAGGAAGACATCTCTGTGGACACTGGGAAGGACCTCTTTGTGTTGGACAGTGAGGAGGATTTCTCAGTGGTGGAAAGTGGAGACTACATCCTTGTGGTTTACAGTGCAAAAGAAATTCCTGTGCTGGACAGTAGGGAGGATACCCCTGTGGAGGACAGTGGTGAGGATATCAGTGTGGTGGTCAGTTGCGAGGACACCCCTGTGGTGGACAGTAGTGAGGACATATGTGTGGTACACAGGAGGAGTTCCAGTAGTGGACAGTGGAAAGGACGTCTATGTGGTGGACAATGGGAAGGTCATCTCTGTGGTGGTCAGTGGGGAGGACATCACTGTGGTGGACAGTTGAGAAAACATCTCTGTTGTGGACAGTTTGGAGGAAGTCCATGTGGTGCACAGGAGGACGTCCCTTTGGTGGACAGTGGGAAGACATCTCTGTGGTGGAAACTGTTGAGGCTGTTCCTGTGGTGGTCAGTGGGGAAGATGCCCATGTGGTGGACAGTGGTGAGGACGTCTCTGTGGTAGTAGAGAGGAGGATGTCCCTTTGGTGGACAGTGTTTAGAACTTCCCTTTGGTGAAGAGTGGGGAGGACGTTTCTGTGGTAGACAGTGAAGAGGCCAAACCTGTGGTGACAGTGAGGAAAATATCCCTGTGGTGGACAATGAAGAGGATGTTTCTTTTGTGGACAGTAAGGAGTATGACCCTGTGGTGGACAGTGAGGAAAATATTCCTGTGGTTTACAGTGGGGTGGACATATCTATTATGGACAGTTAGGAGGACTTCCCTGTGGTGGACAGAGGAAAGGATTTCCTTGAGGTGGACAGTGAGAAGGATGGCATTGTGGTGGACAGTGGGTAGGAAGTCCCTGTGGTGGATATTTGAGAAAACAGACCCGTGGTAGACAGTGTTGAGAAATTCCCTGTGGTGAACTGTGAGGAGGACATCCCTGTGGTGGACAGTGGAAAGGACATCTCTGTAATTGACAGTGAGGAGGATTTAAGTGTGGTCGACTGTGGGGAAACCATTCTTTTACTGGGCAGTGGAGAGGACGTTCCTGTGGTGAACAGGAGGATGCCCCTTTGGTGGACAGCGGGGAAGATGTCCCTGTGATGAACAGTAAGAGAACGTCCCTGTGGTGGACAGTTGGGAAAATATTTACATGGTAGACACTTAGAAGGATGTCACTGTGGTGCACAGGACAACTTCCATGTCATGGACAGTGGGGTGAATGTCCCTGTGGTACACAGGAGGATGTCCCTGTGGTGGACAGTGGTGAGGACTTTCCTATGGTACACAGGAGGATGTACATGTGGTTTACAGTGGGGAGAACGTTTCTGTGGTGGACAGTGAAGAGGATATCCGTATTGTGACTGTCACAAAGGCATCCTCGTGGTGGACATTTAGGAAAATGCCCCTAATGTGGACAGTGTGGAGGATTTTTCTGTGGTAGACAGTATGGAGGATTTTCCTGTGGTGGACAGTGGGGAGGATATTTGTGTGGTAGACAGTGAAAAGGATGTTACTGTGGTAAATTGTGGGAAGAATGTCCCTGTGGTGGACAGTGGGGAGGATATCCTTGTGGGTTACAGTTTGGAAGAGATCCCTGTACCTGACACTGGAAAAAATGTTGCAGTGGTGGACAGTTGAGAAGACTTCTCTGTGGTGGACATTGAGGAGGACTTCCCTGCTTTGAACCGTGAGGAGGTTGTTCCTGTGTCGGATTTTTCTGGTGTAGATAGTATGGAGGAAGTCCCTGTGGTGGACAGACGGGAAGATTTCACTGTTGTGGGGAGGACGTTCCTGTAATGCAAAAGAGAATGGCCCTGTGGTGGACAATAAGAGATTGTCCTATTGGTGCATAGTGTGGAGGATATATTTGTGGTGAACAGTGAGTGGTATTTCCCTGTGGTGGACAGTTGGGATGACATCACTGTGGTAGACAGTGGGGAAGATGTCCTTGTATTTGACAGTGGGGAGCACATCCCTGTAGTGGAAAGTGAGGATGACATTCCTGTGGTGGACAACAGGGAGGACTTTTCTGAAGTGGACAGTTGAGAGCACATCTATGTGGTGGACAGTGGTGAGGATATCTCTGTGGTGGACAGTGAGGATGATGTCCCTGTGGTGGACATTTGGGAAGACTTTCTTGTCATGGACAGTGGGGAGGATGTCCCAGTGATGGACAGTGGGGAAGACATTCCTCTGGTGGACAGTGGGGAGGATGTCCCTTGTGTGGATGTTGGGGAAGACTTCCTTGTGGTTGAGAGTGAGGAGGAAATCTTTGTGCGGACAGTGGGGAGGACATCTTTGTGGTGGACAGTGGGGAGGATTTCTCTATGGTGTAAAGTGGGGAGGACAATTTTGAGGTATTTTATGGGAAGGACGTTCCTGTGTTGTATGGGAGGGAAGATGTTTTTGGTGGACAGTGGGGAAGACATAACTTTGGTGGACAGTGAGGAGGATGTCTCTTGGGTGGACAGTGGAAAAAATGTCTCTGTGGTGGACAGTGAGGAGGACATCACTGTGGTGGACAGTGGGGAGGAAATGCTAGCTTGGACAGTGAAGAAGACGTCCCTGTTTTGGTCATTATATAGAATGTCTTTGTGTTGCACTGGAGGACTTTCCTTGGTGGACATTGAGGAGGATTTCCTTGTTGTTAATAATGTTGAGAATGTCTCTATGGGACAATAGAAAGGACATACCAGTGCTGGAATGATGAAAGGACATCCCTGTGGTGGACAGTAAAAAGGACATTTCTGTGTTGGACAGTGAGAAGTGCATCCCTGTGGCACAGTAGAGGATGTCATTGTTGTAAACAGTGTGGAGGATGTCCCTGTGGTGGACAGTGGGAAGGACATTTCTGTGGTAGACAGTTTGGATGACATCCCTTTGGTGGTCAATGAGAAGGATGCCCCTGTGGTGGACAGTGAGGAGGATGTTCATGTGGTGGACATGGGGGAACAAGACTCTGTGGTTGACAATGAGGAGTACATCCCTGTGTTGGATAGTCAGAAAAACATTCCTGTGATGGACAGTGGGGTGGACATCCCTATGGTCGACAGGGAGGAGGACTTTTTGTGGTGAACAGTCAGGAGGACTTTTCTGTGTTGGACAGTGAGGAGGACATCACTGTGGTGGATGGTGAGGAGGATGTCCTTGTGGTGGACAGCGTGGAGGACATCTCTGTGGTGAACAATGAGAAGGGTGTCCCTGTTGTGGACAGTGGAAAATAATTCCCTGTGGTGGACTTTGTGGAGGACATCCCTGTGGTGGACAGCGGGTAGTGAGGAGGACATCCCTGTGGTGAACAATGGGGAGGACATACCTGTGGAGGAAAGTGGAGGTGAGATCTATGTAATGAACAGTGGGGAGGATGTCCCTGTTCTGGTCAAAAAGGAGGAAGCCCCTGTGGTGGACAGTCATGAGGATTTTCCTTTGGTGAACAGTTGGGAAACCTTCCCTGTGGTGGAAAATTGGGAGCGTGTCTCTGAGGTGGACAGTGGGAAGGACATCACTGTGATGGACATTGAGGAGGAAATCCCTGTGGTGTACAATAGGCAGGACACCTCTGTGGTGAAAAGTGAGATGGACAACCCTGTAATGGTCTGTGGATAGGATATCCCTGTGATGGAAAGTGGGGAGGACTTCCCTATGGTGGACAGTGAAAAAGACATCCCTCTTGTGGATAGTGGGGAGGACTTCCCTATGGTGGACAATCAAAAAGACATCCCTGATGTGGACAGTGGGGAGGACTTTCCTGTGGTGGACAATGTGGAGGTCTTATTTGTGGTGGACAGTGAGGAGGACGCCATGTGATGGACAATATAAAGGATGTTTCTTTGGACAGTGGGGAGAACATCACTGTGGTGGACAGTGGAGAGGACATCACTGTGGTAGACAGTAAGAAGATGTTCCTGTAGTGGACATTTGGGAGGATGTCCTATTGGAGGAAAGTGGGGAGGTCATCTCTGTGGTAGACAGTGAGGAGGACATACCTGTGATGGACAGTTGGGAGGACTTGCCTGTGCTGGACACTGGGGAGCACGTCTCTGTGGTGAAGAGTGAAGAGGATGTTCCTGTGGTGGAAATTCGGGAGAACTTGCCTGTGGTAGAAAGTGGGGAGCATGTCTCTGGTGTGAACTGTTGGGAAGACATCCCTATTGAGACAGTAATTAGGACGTCCCTGTGGTAGACAGTGGGAAAAAAATTCCCCATTGTGGACAGAGGGGAAAAAATTCCTTTGGAGGACAGTGGGTAGGAAATCTCTGTGGTAGACAGTGAGAGAGACATCCCTGTAATGGACAGTGGGGTGGTTGTCCCGGTGGTAAAAAGTGTGGAGGGAATCCTTGTGGTTTACAGTGCAGAAGTCATCCGTGTGGTGTACAGTGGGAAGGACCACACAGTGGTGGATGTTGGGAAAAACATCTTTGTGGTGGACAGTGAGGGGGACGTCTCTGTGGTAGCCAGTGGGGAGAACATTTCTGTGTTGGACAGTGGGGAGGACATCCAAGTGGTGGACAGTGGGGAGGACATCCAAGTGGTGGACAGTGGGGAGGATGTCTCTGTGGTGGACTGTGAGGACGACTTTCATGTGGTGGACAGTCAGGAGGTCTTTTTTGTTGTGGACACTGGGAAGGAGGTCCCTGTGGTAGACAGTGAAAAGGACTTCTCTGTGAAACCAGTGAGGAGAAAGTCCATGTGATGGACCATGTGGAGGATGTCCCTGTGGTGGACAGTGAGGAGGACATCCCTGGGGTGGACACTGGGGAGGACATTTCTGTGGTGGACAGTGGGGAGTATTTCCCTGTGGTTTACAGTGAGGAGGACATCCCTGTGGTCTACAGTGGGGAGGACGTCTTTTTGGTGGACAATTGGGAGGATATCTCTTTGGTAAAAAGTGGGTAAAACATCCTTGTTATGGACCATGGGGAGAACGTTCCTGTGGTGCAGAGGATGTTTCTATTGTAGACATTTGTGAGGAAGCCTTTGTGTTTTACAGTGAGAAAAATGTCTGTTTTGGACAGTCGAGAGAACATCTTTGTGGTGGACAGAGATGAGGACATCCCTGTGGTGGACAGAGATGAGGACATCCCTGTGGTGGACACTAGAAAAAAGTACCTGTGGTGGACAGTGGGAAAGACATGCCTGTGGTGGACAATGAGAAGGACATTCCTGAGGAGGACAGTGGGGAAAAATTTTTTGTGGTGGACAGTGGGGAGGAAAACCCTGTAATGGAGAGTGGGTAGGATATCTCTGTGGTGGACAGTGAGCAGGAAATCTATATGGTGGTCAAAAGAAAGGATGCACCTGTGATGGACAGTGGGGAGGAAATCTCCTTGGTGGCCAGTGTTGA
Organism: Arvicanthis niloticus; assembly: GCF_011762505.2. Classification (NCBI taxonomy): domain Eukaryota; kingdom Metazoa; phylum Chordata; class Mammalia; order Rodentia; family Muridae; genus Arvicanthis; species Arvicanthis niloticus. The sequence continues at coordinate 417,381 of NW_023044983.1, forward strand.
GGATGTCCCTGTGATATACAAGAGGATGTCGATGTGGTGATCTGTGGAAAGGACAACCCGATTAAAAACAGTGGGTAGCACATCTCTGTGGTTGACAGTGGTGACAACATACCTGTTGTGGACAATGAGGAGAATGTCACTATGGTGGAGAGTAGGGAGGACATGTCTGTTGTGGACAATGTGCACGATGTTTCTGTGGTGCACAGGAGGACATCCCTGTGGTGGACAATGAGGCAGACATTCCTGTGTTGGACAGTGGGGAGGACATCATGTGGTGAACATTGAAAAGGAAGTCCCTGTGGTGGACAGTAGAAAGGACATCCCTGTGGTGGACAGTTGGGAGAACTTCTCTGTTGTTGACAGTAGGGAGGACACCACAGACACCACTGTGGTGGAAAGTTGAAAGGACGCCCCTGTGTTGGAGGGTGGAAAGGACTTCCCTGTGCTGAACAGGAGGTCATAGCAGTGGTGGACAGTGGGGAGGAAATCCTTGTCATGGACAGTGAGGAGAACATCTCTGTGATGGACAGTTGGGAGGATGTCCCTGTGGTGCACAAGAGAATGCCCCTATGTTCAACAGTGGGGAGGGCATTTCTGTGGTACAGAGGAGGAAATTCCTCTGGTGGACATTGGGGAGGACATCTCTGTGGTGGACAGTGTGGAGGACATAGTTGTGGTGCACAAGAGAGTGTCCCTCTGGGTGACAGTGGGATTGACATCCCTGTGGTGCACAGGAGGACTTTCTTGTGATGGACAGTGAGGAGAACATCTCTGTGGTGAACAGGAGATAGAATATTTCTCTGGTGGAGAGGGAAAGACATCTCTTTGGTGGACAGTGGGGAGGATATCTCCATGGTGGACAGTGGTGAGGACATCTTTGTGGTGGACAGTGTGGAGGATGTCCCTGAGGTGGTCACTGGAGAGGATGCCCCTATGGTAGACAGAGATGAGGATGTCCCTTTGGCACAGAAGAGGACTTCCCTATAGTGGAAAGAAGTGAGAATATCCCTATGGTAGATAGTGGGGAGGATGTCCCTCTGGTGGTCAGTTGGAAGGACAGCCTATGGGAGACACTGGTGAGGATGTTCCAGTGGTACCAAGAGGATGTCCCTGTGGTGGACAGTTTTGAGAATGTACCTGTGGTGGACAGTGCAAAGCAGGTCCCTGTGGTGGAAAATGGAGAGGATGTCCCTTTGCTGGATAGTGGGGAGAACATCACTGTGTTGGACAATGTGAAGGATATCCTTGTGGTGGACAATGTGGAGGACGTCTCTATAGTAGACAGAGGGGACGACATTCCTGGGGTTCACAGGGGGGTTTCCCTGAGGTGGAGAGTGGCAATGATGTCCCTGTTGTGGACAGTGAGGAGGATGTCCCTGTGGTGGACATTGTGGAAGGACATAAATGTGTTGGACAGTGGAAAGGACATCCCTGTGGTGAACAATGAGGAAGCCGTTCTGTGGTTTACAGGGGGAGAACTTCCCTCTAGTGGACAGTGGGAAGCACCTCTCTATGGTGGACTGTGAGGAGGACATACCTATGGTGAATAGTGTGAAGGGCATCCCTGTTGTGGACAGTAGAAAAGATTTCCCTGTGGTGGACTGTGTGGAGGAATTCCCTGTGGTGGACAGATGTTTGGACATCCCTGTAATGGACAGTGAAGATGATTTCTTTTTGGTGGACATTACGGAGGACATCCTTGTAGTTCACACTGTGAAAGACATCCCTGTAGTGCACAGTAGGGAGGGCATCCTTGAGGTGCACATGGAGAAGATTTCTCTGTGGTGGAGAGTGAGGAGGATGTCTCTGTTGTGGATAGTGGGGAGGACATCCCTGTGGTGGACAGTGGGCAGGACATCCTTGTGTTGGACAATGGGGAGGACATCCCTTTGGTGGACTGTGATGAGGATGTCCCAGTGATGGACAGTGGGGAGGACTTCAATGCAGTGGACTGTGGGAAGGACATTCTTGTGGCTGACATTGGAAACAACATCCCTGTTGTGACTGTGGACTGCTGTCCTTGTTGTGGATAGTGAGAAGGACATCCCTGTGGTGAAAAATGGGGAGGATGTACCTGTGGTGGAAATTGGGGATGACGTCTATGTGGAAGACAGTGGGAAGAACATCACTGTGTCAAACAGTGGGGAAAATGTCTCTGTGGTGGACCATAGTGAGGACATCAATGTGGAAGACAGTGTGGAGGACGTTCATGTCATAGACACTAGGTAGAAAATCTCTGTGTTGGACAGTGGGGAGGATGTCCTTGTGGTGGACTGTGGAGGACATCCTTTTGTTGGACAATGGAGAACAGTTTCCTGTGGTGTACAGGAGGACACCCTTCTGGTGGACAGTGTCCAGGACATTCGTGTTGTAGAAAGTTGGGAGGATGTCACTTTGGTGGAAAGTAGGGAGGACATCTTTTTTGTGGACACTATAGAGAATGTGCCTTTGGTTGTCATTGGGGAATACATTCCTGTGCTAGACAGTGGGAAAGAGCTTTTTGTGGTACACAAAAGGATGTCCATGTGGTAGACAGTGTGGAGAACAACTCTGTGCTGTACAGTGTGGAGGAAGTCTCTGTTGTGGAGAGTGGAAAGGACATACCTGTGGTAGACAGTGGGGAGGATGTCTTTGTGGTGGGCTGTGGAAATAGCATTCCTGTGGTGCACAGTGGGGAAGATGTCACTGTGTTGCACAAGAGGATGTCCCTGTGGTGAACAATGGGAAAGATGTCCTTGTGGTGGAAAGTGGGGGTGAGATCTATGTAATGGACAATGGGGAGAATGTTCCTGTTCTGGTCAATAAGGAGGAAACCCCTGTGGTGGACAATGATGAGGATTTTCCTGTGGTGGCCAGTTGGGAAAACTTCCCTGTGTTGAAAAATGAGGAGCGTGTCTCTGAGGTGGACAATGTGTAGGAAGTCCCTGTGGTGCACAAGATGACGTTCCTCTGAATTACAGTGGGGATTACATTCCTGGGTTGCACAGGAGGACATCCCTATGGTGGACAGTGGGTTGAACGTCACTTTGGTTGACAGTAAGTAGGACATTTTTCTGGTGGACAGTGGGGAGGACGTAGCTTTGGTGGACAGCGGGGAGGATAACCCTGTTTTGGATAGTGAGGAGGACATTGTTGTGGTGGACACTGTGGAGGATGTTCCTGTTGTGGTCAGAGGGGAGGATGCCCCTGTGGTAGACAGAGGTGAGAATGTCCCTGTGGTGGACAGTGTAGAGGATGTCTTTTTGTGGACAGTGGAGAGGACATCCCTGTGGTGGACAGTGTAAATGACGTCTCTGTGGTGGACAGTGTAAAGAATGTTCCTGTGATGGACAGTGGGGATGATGTCCCTGTGTTGGACAGTGGGGAGGACATCTCTGTGGTGAACAGTGTGAAGCATGTCCTTGTGGTGGTCAGTGGGGAGGATGCCCCTGTGGTGGACAGTGAGGAAGATGTTTCTGTGGTACAGGAGAATGTCCTGATAGTAGACAGTTTGGAGGACTTCTCTCTGCTATAGAGTGAGGAGGAGGTCTCTGTTGTGGACAGTGAGAAGGATGTACCTGTGGTGGACAGTGTGCAGGATTTACCTGTGTTGGACAGTGGGGAGGACTTTCCTGTGATGGAAATTGAGGAGGACTTCTTTGCTGTGGATAGTGAGGAGGACATATCTGTGGTAGACATTAGGAAGAATTCCCCTTTGGTTGACAGTGGGGAGGATATCCCTGTGGTCGTCAAAGGAAAAGGTGCCCCTGGACAATGGGGAGAATGTCCCTTTGGTATACAGAAGGACACCCCTGTAATGTACAGAGGATAGGAAATCTCTTTGGTGAACAGTCGGGAAGTTGTCACTGTGGTGGACAGTGGAAAGGACATCTATGTGTTGGACAGTGTCGAGGACATCCCTCTGGTGGTCAATGGGGAAGATGCTCCTGTGGTGGACAGTTGGGGAAACACTCCTGTGGTGGACAGTGAGGAGGACATCAGTGTGGTACACAGGAGGACATCACTGGGGTGGACAGTGGGGATGACAACCCTGTGGAGGAAGTAAGGAGGACATCTCTGTGGTTGACAGTGGTGCTGATGTACCTGTTGTGGACAATGGGGAGGATGTCCCTATAGTAGACAGTTGGGAGGACATCTTTGTTTTGAACAGTGGGGAGGACATTTATGTGGTGCACAGGAGAACTTCCCTGTGGATAATAATGAGGTGAAAATTCCTGTAGTGGACATTGGGGAGAACATCACTTTGGTGAACAGAAGGGAGAAGTTTCTGGGTTGGACAGTAGGGAGGATGTCCCTGTGGTGGACAGTGGGGACGACTTCCCTGTGGTTGACAGTGGGAGGATTTAACTGTGGTGCAAAGTGGGGAGGATGTCCATGCGGTGGACAGTAGAAAGTACATTCCTGTTGTGAACAGGTGGTCATTGCTGTGTTGGTTAGTGGGAAGGACATCCTTGTCATGGACAGTGTGGAGGACATCTCTGTAGTGGACAGTGTGGAGGACATCCTTGTGGTCCACAAGAGAACTTCCCTGTGGTGGACAGTAAGGAGAACATCACTGTGGTGGTCAATGGGGAGAATATCTCTGTGATGGACAGTGGAGGGGACATCCCTTTGGTGAACAGTTAGGAGGATATCCCTATGGTGGACATTGTAGAGGACATCTCTGTGATGGACAGTGTGGAGGATGTCCCTGTGGTGATAAGTGGGGAGTATGCCCCTGTTGTAGACAGAGGTCAGGACGTCACTGTGGTACACAAGAAGATGTCCCTGTAGTGGATAGTGGTGAAAACGTCCCTGTGGTGGACAGTCTGGAGGATGTCCCTTTGGTGGTCATTGTGGAGGACACACAGTAGGGGACAGTGTAAAGGACATCTTTGTGGTGGACAGTGGGGAGTACATCTTTGTGGTGGACAGTGTGGAGGATGTTCCTTTTTGGTGGTCAGTGAGGAGAACACCCCTGTAGTTGACAGTGGGGAGGATGATTCTGTGGTACACAAGAGGACATCCCTGTGGTAGACATTGTAAAGAAAGTTTCTGTGCTGTACAGTGGGAAAAAATCTCTGTGGAGGACAGTGGAAAGGATGTACCTGTGGTGGGCAGTGTGGAGGATTTACCTGTGGGGGACAGTGGGGAGGACATCCCTGTGGTGGACTGTGGGGAGGACTTTCCGGTGATGGACAGTGTGGAGGACTACTTTCTTGTGGACAGTGAGGAGGAAATCCTTGTGGTGGACCATGGGGAGGATGTCCCTGTAATTGACAGTGGGAAGGACATCCCTGAGGCAGAAAGTGAGGATGATGTTCCTGTGGTGGACCATCGGAAGGACTTCCTTGTGGTGTACAGTGGAGAGCACGTCTCTGTGGAGGACAGTGGAGAGTACATTTCTGTGGTGGAGAGTGCAGAGGACATTCTTGTTGTGAACAGTGGGAAAAACTTTTCTGTGGTGGACAGTGATGAGCTAATCCTTGTGGTAGACAGTGGGTAAGAACTCTGATTTGGAGAGTGAAATGGACATCCCTGTAACACACAGTGGGGAATATGTACTTGTGGAGTAAAGTGGAAAGGACATCCATGTGGTTTACAGTGCAGAAGATATCCCTGTGGAGGATGGTGGGAAGGATGTCCCTGTGGTGTACAGTGGGGAGGACTTACCTGTGGTGGACAGTGTGGAGGACATCTCAGATGTGGACAGTGGGGAAGATGTCGATCTGGTGTACAGTGGAGAGGACGTCCCTATGGTGAACAGGAGGGTATCAATGTGGTGGGCAGTGGGGAAGACATCCTTGTCATGGATAGTGGGGAGAACATCACTTTGGTGGACAGTTGGGAGGACGTCCCTGTGGTGCCCAAGATCACGTCCCTATGGTGGACAGTGTGAAGGAAGTTTCTGTGGTACAGAGGAGGACATTTCTGTGGTGGACATTGGAAAGGACATTTATGTTGTGGACATGGTGGAGGACATTACTTTGGTGTACAAGAGGACGTCCCTCTGGATGACAGTGAGGATGATATCCCTGTGGTGTACAGAAGGACATCCCTTTAGAGGACAGTGGAGAGGATATCCGTGTTCTGGACAGTGGGGAGGACATCTCTGTGGTGGACAGTGTGGAGGATGTCCCTTTGGTGATCAGTTGGGAGGACACCCTGTGTGGGACATCGGTGAGGATGTCCCTGAGGTTGACAGTGTGGAGGAAGTCTTTATTGTGGACAGTGGAGAGGACATCCCTGTGGTGCACAGTTGGGACTATGTCCCTGTTGTGGACATTGGGGAGAACATCTCTGTGTTGGACAGTGTGGAGGATGTCCTTGTAGTGGACCTTGTGGAGGACGTCTAAGGTGGTATACAGATGTGATGATGTCCCTTTGGTGGACAGTGTGGAGGATGTCCCTGAGGTGGACAGTGGGGAGGGCATCTCTCTTGTGGACAGTGTAGAGGATGTCCCTGTGGTGGTCAGTGAGAAGGACACCTCTTTAGTTAACAGTGGGTATGATGTTTCTGTGTTACACAGGAGGATGTCCCTGTGGTAGACAGTGGGTAGGACGTCTCTGTGCTGTACAGTGGGGAGGTGGTCTCTGTGGTGGACAGTGGAAACGATGTACCTGTGGTGGACAATGTGGAGGATTTACCTTTGGCGTACAGTGGGTAGGATTTCACTTTAGTGGACAGTGAGGAGGACTTCTTGGTTGTACACAGTGAGGAGGATATCCCTGTGGTAGACAGTGGGGAGGATGTCCCTCTTGTTGACAGTGGGAAGGACATTTCTCTACTTAAATGTGGAAATGTGAAATGTGGAAAGTGAGGATGATGTTCCTGTGGTTGACCATCAGGAGGACTACCCTGTGATGTACTATGGGGAACACATTTTTGTGGTGGACAGTGGAGAGGATATCTCTGTGGTAAACAGTGAGGGGCCCACCCCTCTCATGAACAGTGGAGAAGACTTCCCTGTGCTGGAAGGTGGAGAGAAAATCCTTGTGGTGGACAGTGGGTAAGACTTCTCTGTGGTGGACAGTGAGATGGACATCTCTATAATGGACAGTGGGGAGGATGCAATTTTGTAGGAAAGTGGGGAGGATATCTATGTGATTTATAGTGCAGAAGATATCCCTGTGGTGGACAGTGTGGAGGACTTCCCTGTGGTGAACTGTGGGAAGGACTTCTCTGTGTTAGATTGTGAGGAGGATGTCCCTTTGGTGGAGAGTGGGGAAGATATCACTGTGGTGGACAGTGAGGAGGGCATCCCTGTGGTGGACAGTGAGGAGGACATCCCTTTGGTGGATAGTGGAGAAGAAATCACTGTGGTGGACAGTGGGGTGGGCTTCCATGTGTTGGACAGTAAGGAGGACGTTCCTGTGGTGGACAGTGGGGAGTACTTTCCTGTGGTGGACAGTGAGGAGGAGATCCCAGTGATGGTTGGTGGGGAAGACTTCCCTGTGGTTGACAGTGGAGAGGACCTATCTGTTGCGGCAATGTTGAGGATGTTCCTATTGTGGATATTAGGGAGGATATCTCTGTTGTGGGGAGTGGGGAGGACATTCCTGTGGTGGACAGAAAGACTTCTCTGTGGTGGAAAATGAGGTGGACATTCCTGTGGTAGACAGTTGGGAGGACATCACTGTGATAAACATTGGAAAGGAAGTGGTAGACAGTAGGGAGGATGACCCTGTGATGGACAGTAGGGAGGACTTCCTTGTGGTTGACAGTGGAGAGGATTTCACAGTGGTGGAAAGTGGGGAGGACATCCCTTTGGTGGACAGTGGGAAGGACATCCCTGTGGTGAACAGGAGGTTATCACTGTGGTGGACAATGGGGAGGACATCCTTGTCATGGACAGTGGGGAGAAATCTCTGTGGTAGACAGTTGGGAGGACATCCCTGTGGTGCACAAGAGGATGCTCTTATGGTGGACAGTGGAGAGGACGTTACTGTGGTACAGAGGAGGACATTCCTGTTGTGGAATTTGGGGAGGACATCTCTTTGCTGGACAGTGGGGAGGACATTTCTCTGGTGGACAGTGTAGATGACATCTTTTTGGTGGACAGTTAGGGATATACCTGTGGAGGACTGTGAGGAGGACATCTCTGTGTTGGACAGTGTGATGGATGTCACTGTGGTGGTCAGTGGGGAGGATTGCCCTTTGGTAGACATAGGTGAGGACATTCCAGTGGTACACAAAAGGATGCACCTCTATTGGACAGTAGTGAGAATGTAACTGTGGTCGACAGTGTGGAGGACATCTCTGTGGTAGAAAGTGTAAAGGATGTCCCTTTGTTGGTCAGTGGGGAGGACACCCCTTTAAACTACTCAGGTGAGGATGTCCCTGTAGTACTCAGGTGAACATCCCTGTGATGGACAGTGTGGAGGACGTCTTTTTTGTGGACAATGAAGATGATGTTTCTGTGGTGGACAGTGTAAAAGGCTTCCTTGTTGTGGACAGTGGGGAGGGTGTTTCTGTAATGGAGAATAAGAAGAACATCTTTGTGTTAGACAGGTTGGAGGATGTCCTTGCAGTTTACCATGTGGAGGACATCTCTGTGGTGGACTGTGGGGAAGATGTTCCTGTGGTGGAGAGGAGGACGTCCCTTTGGTGGACAGTGGTGATGATGTTCCTGTGGTGAAAGTTGGAAGGATGTCCCTGTGGTGGACACTGGGGAGCACACCTCTGTGGTGGACAGTGTGAAGGATGTCCCTGTGCTGGTCAGTGGTGAGTACACGCCTGTGCTGGACAGTGGGGAGGAAATTTCTGTGGTACACAGGAGGATGTTCTTGTGGTAGACACTCTGGAGGATGTCTCTGTGCTGTACAGTGGAAAGGAGGTCTCTGTGGTGGAGAGTGGGGAGGATCTAAGTGTTGTGGACTGTGGGGAGGATGTTTCTGTGGTTGAGAGTGGGGAGGACATTAACGTGGCAGAATGTGAGGATGACATTCATGTGGTGGATGGTCAGGAGGACTTCCCTGTGGTGGACAGTGGGGAGCACATCTAAGAGCTGGACAGTTGGGAGGACATTTTTGTGGTGGACAGTGAGGAGGATGTCCCTTTTGTAGACAGTGGGGAATACTTCCCTTTGGTGGCCAGTGATGAGGAAATCTTTGTGGTGGACAGTGTGTAAGACATCTCTGTAGTGGACAGTGAGATAAATATCCCTGTAATGGAAAGTGGGGAGGATGTACCCGTGGTGGAAAGTGGGGAGGACATATTGTGGTTTACAGCGTGGAAAATATTTCTGTGATGAACAGTGTGAAGAAATTTCCTCTGGTGAAAAGTGGGGAGGACTTCTCTAATGTGGAGATTAAGGAGCACTTCCCTGTGGTGGATTGTGTGGAGGATGTTCCTTTGGGAGATAGTGAAAAAGACATTCCTGTGGTGGACAATGGGGAGGATATTCTTGTGGTGGTCAGAGGGCAGGATGTCCCTGTTGTGGACAGTGGGTATGACTTCCTTGTGGTGGACAGTGTGGAGAAAATCTCTGTGGTGGACAGTTGGAAGGAAGTTGCTGTGGTGCAGAGAAAGAGACCCCTATGATGGACACTGTGCAGTATGTCCCTGTGGTGGACAGTGGGGAGGATATCACTCTGGTGGACAGTGTGAAGGACGTTCATGTGGTAGTCAATTGGGAGGATGCCTCTTTGGTGGACAATGGGGAAAACAATACTGTAGTACACCAGAGGAATTCCCTGTGGTGGAAAGAGAGGATGACATTTCTCTGGTGGACAATTGGGAGGACATCCCTGTGGTGGAAAGTGGAAAGTGGAAAGTGCGTTCCTGTGGTGGACTGTGGCGAGGATTTCCTGTGGTGGAGACTAAGGAGGATTTCACTGTGGTGAACTGTGGGGAGGACATTCCTGTATTGCACAGGAGGTCATCCTTGTGGTGGACAGTGGGGAGGACATTCCTGTGGTGAACAAGAGGATGTCCCTGTCGTGGACAGTGGGGAAGATGTTTCTGTGGTGGACCGTAAGAGGACATCCCTGTGGTGGTCAGTGGGGAGAACCTCTTTGTGGTGGATAGTGGGGAGAACATTTATGTGGTAGACAGTTGGAAGGACATATCAGTGGTGCACAGGAGCACTTCGCTGTGGTGGACTGTCTGGAGGATTCCATGAGGTGGACAGTGAGGAGGACATCTCTTTGGTGAACAGTGTGGAGGATTTTCCATTGGTGTCAGTGTCAAGGACTTTATTGTTTTAGACAGTGGTGAAAACTATCCTGTTGTACAAAGTATTATGTTCCTGTTTTGATTAGTGGGGAAGACATCCCTGTGGTAGACAGTGGAAAGGATGTCTCTGTGTTGGACAGTGGGGAGAACATCACTGTGGTGAACACTGGAAAGAACATCTTTGTGGTGGACTGCTCAGAGGAAGTCCCTTTTGTACACAGAAGGACGTTTATTTTGTGGACAGTGGAAAGGACATCTTTGTGGTTGACATTGGGAAGGATATCACTGTGGTGGACAGTGGGGAGGACACCCCTGTGGTACACAGAAGGAAGTACTTGTTGTGTCCAGAGCAGAGGAAGTCTTTGTTGTGGACAGTGGGGAGGATATCTCTGTGGTGGACAGTGTGAAGTACTCTGCGCCCCTTCTGAGTCCCCTTCGCCTGCAAAAAAGACACGTGAGGCAGTGTTCGGTTTAGTTACTACAGTGTGGCTTTATTCTTGTATCAGCAGAAGCGAAAGACCCCAAGCTCGGGAAAGGCACTGCTATATGTACCCTAGAGTGCTGTGTTCACTTCTGATTGGCTGTTCACTCATCACCCCATATTACGCCCCGGGATGTGCCATGGCTTGGCGCGCTTTTGCATTTTGCACCTGCGCAGTTAATTGTTTACTTGTGGGAGCACAGGATGCCCACGGCATCTTGTAATGGCAAATGTTGTCACACTCACCGTGGCTCCTAACATCTGCCCCTATCAATTTTATTAAGATGGAACAGCCTTTTGCCTATCAAGCGTGGCACCAACTCAGTAAGGGAAAGCAGAGGCCTGATCCCTTGTGCAAAATGAGATATTGTAATGGGTTTCTTCTCTTGTTGTCATGCAATGAGTAATACTTCCCATACCCATCTCGATGCCTTTTAGTCAGGGAAAGGGAGCCTCCTCTCTGGAGCGCCCAGCAGCCGTCCATGCACGGAGAGGAGGTTTTGACATCAAACCTTTGTGCAATCAGGCATACTTTCGAGAAATCTATCCACACTCGTGGAACATTCCCTGTCGAGTACCCACACGCAAACACCTCTAAATATTCAGGTACCACAGTTATTCAGGCAAGGGCTGGCTAGACTTAGACCTCTCATCGACGCAGTGCAATGGGCTGAACCCTTGGGGTGCGTCGACTGAGGGTCTCAGTCATCAGATACTTTCTTAGCATAGATAGCCAAATTTCAGGGGGAGATCCTTGCTCCAAGGCTACGAGTGCTTGGGCGATAGCAACCTTGTCACGTTTTTGTTGGGCTCTGAGCTTGCAGACCAACCATAACATGAACACTAATCCACAACATAGGGCTGCACCAAACAGGCCTATCCCCACCCTTTAAGAAAGAAAGAAAGGCAGAGATAAGCCAAGAAGTAAGATCACAGAGAATAACAGGGTCTACTCATGTTCCATTAAGGCTCAAAATCCGGATTTGCGATTGCTGCTGCATCTGGTCCAGCTCCCTAGTCCAATTCCCTTGTAAATAAGCAGAAAGATTATGGCTTTGAATAAATGTATCATTTATAAATCTCAGAGGTATAATACATAGATGTGGGGTTGCTGACACGCAGCTCATTTGAACCACATCTGTGAGTTGTTCCACATGGGCTTGGAGAAAATCAACTCTCTGATTGACCAACAGATTGTCTGATGCCAAGTGTGCATCCACTTTCTGTAGAGTGGTCAAAGCCTCAGAAGTCTTTTCTGAAATTTGATTAACAACAGTAGCTGCTGTAACTTGATTAGCCATGGCTATGTTGGCTGTCACAGCTGTAGCTGTAGAGATGGTAATAGCAGTGACAATGGCTGTAGTAATGTCAAAGTCTCTTTTATGTCTTATTAATGATGTAATAGGGAAAGTTTCAGGATCGGCTTCTACTGGGATGGGCACAAAGGTAGGCACGTGCACAACCAAAGCTAGGTCTAGTGATCCATTCCAGCATTGTGCTAACAAGCATGTAACATTCTTACAATCTAAGACATCAGAATTATTCTGAAAGTTGGATAACATAAAGAAAAATGGGGGGTCCACACACACCGACACCAGTTGTGCAGATGTATTCCTAAACACCTTATTAATTCTAATGTTATCTAAATGGCTAGAGATATTAGATCGTGTAGCTGAAACATTTTGTACTTTAAGAAATATACCATTCAACAAGGCAAAGGCAGACAATATTGTCCATCTTTGTTCACTTTTTATACTAGGAACCCAATTTAGGAGAGTCCAAATGAGAGCTGAGAGTGTCTGCAGATGAATCCTTCAGGGGTCATCTTCAGGAACCGCGAGTCGCTGCGTCAGTCACTCTGACAGCCCAAATGGATTGTCTTCTTCCTGTGGAAAAACACAGACCACTCCCCTGGATCTTATTAAAATAGGATCCGGGCCTTTCCATTGACCAGTCAAAACATCTTTCCATTTTATCATTTCTTTTGGCCTAGTTGGTTCCAGGCAATGGCGATCAGCCGCTGTGTTGCCCTGACTGTCCACATTCAAAAAATTAAGAGTGAAAAGTGCCAGAGAGACAATAACCCATGGCAACGTGGGCAGAGCTTCCTCAACTTCTCCTTTTTGTTTTATCAAATAAGATTTAAGGGTGCGATGACCACGTTCAATGATGCCCTGTCCCTGAGGGTTGTAAGGAAGACCTGTCAGGTGTGTCACCTCCATTTGGTGACAAAATTGTTGAAATTTTTGAGAAGTGTAGGCTGGTCCGTTGTCAGTTTTAAGGATTTTAGGCTTTTCCAAGGCACTCCAAGCCTCCAGACAATGTTGAATAACATGGGCTACCTTTTCTTCGGTCAATGGAGAGGCGAACATAACTCCAGAACAGGTATCAATGGAGACATGCAAATATTGTAATTTGCCAAAGGATGGGATGTGGGTAACATCCATTTGCCAGATCTGTAATGGCCTAATTCCCCGAGGGTTAATTCCGTTATGGGGAACAGGTAGGAATTGACAGCAGTTTTGGCATTGAGTCACGATATCTCTGGCCTCCTTTCCAGTGATTTTAAATCAACATCATAGTGTCTCAGATGTCACATGAAGCCTTTTATGAAAGGCTTTAGCCAAATCCAATTTTGGCGAAAGGGCAATTGCAAACAACTTTGTGGCTCGATCTGCCAGGTCATTTCCATGGGACATAGGTCCCGGTAAGCCTGAGTGAGCCCTAATATGAGTTATAAAGACAGGAAATCTACATTTAGCCAGGGTAAGCTGAATCTTTCGAAAAACTTCTACAAGTCTGCTAGATGTCTTAATTAACCCAGCAACTTCTAATGCTTTCACTGCATTAACCACATAGAAGGAATCTGAAACAATATTTAAGGGACCTGGAAAGATTTCCAGAACCTCTGACACCACTAAACATTCCACAATTTGAGGTGAGGTTTCATGGTATTGTTTGGATGTGACCTTATCATTAACCAAATAGGCATCCACTCCTGTTTTTGACCCATCCGTATAAACTACCTTTCCATCTGGGAGTGGCTCCTGAGACACAATATGTGGAAATATGATAGCTTGAGTTAAGGCAAATTGTAAAATGGGATGCTTAGGATAATGATTATCTATTTGACCATTGAAGGAAGTAACCAGCACTGCCCAAACATCAGAGGTCGCCATTAATATTTGGACTTGATGGGCAGTATAAGGCACTATCAAAACCTTAGGATCCCTTCCAAAATGGGTAATGGCTGCTTTTAGTCCACGAAGGGCAATTTGAGCAACTGCATCTGGATACCTTTCAATAATCTTTGCGGGAGAAGCATTGGGATGAATCCATAACAAAGGCCCCTCCTGCAATAACACAGCGGTGGGTAAGCATCTAGGTTTAAAAACACATAAGTCAAAGGTTTTGGTTTCTTCTATGCGTTTCAACTGGGCATCTTGAAAAGCATTTTCTACTACTTGTATAGCACGGCTTGCAGCCGCTGTTAAGGCCCTCGGTGAGGAAATATGAGCATCCCCTTCCAAAATATCAAATAAAGGTTTTAGCGTGGCCGAGGAAATTTTTAAAAATGGTCTTAACCAATTTATATCACCTAATAATTTCTGAAAATCATTGAAAGTATATAAATGGTCTCTAAGAATCTCCAATTTCTGAGGAATTATCTTTTCTGGATAGATAACCGTCCCTAAAAAGGAACCAATTTCTGAAAATTGAACTTTCTCAGTAGCAACATACAGACCCCACTGTTCAAAGGTGTTTAATAATAAGGGGTATGTGGTCTGTAAAGTAATTAAATCCTTATGACACATAATAATGTCATCTGTGTAATGGGCCAGAAGCAGAAAGAGGAATTGTTTTTTAATTGGCTCGAGGGCCATTTGTACATACAGCTGACATATAGTGGGGCTTTTGGCCATGCCCTGAGGCAGAACTTTCCACAGATATCTTTTATCAGGTTCAAAATGATTAATAGTAGGTAGTATAAATGCAAATCTTGGTCTATCTTGTGAACACAAAGAAATTGAGAAAAAACAATCTTTAATATCTATAATTATGATTTTCCACTGCTTAGGCAAGGCAGAGAGTAAAGGTAAGCCTCGTTGCACAGAGCCAAATAGTCGCATCTGTGCATTGATGGCTCTTAAATCATGTAAAAGTCTCTACTTTCTGGATTTCTTTTTAATGACAAATATGGGTGTATTCCAGGGAGAGGTAGATTTCCACGATTCTGACATTTAAGGAGGACTGCAGCCATTTCTAAGTTTGCTGCTGCAAATCCGGCATTGGTAAGGGGACCTCCTAAGCCACGACAGACTCTTAACCAGTCTTGTAGTCCCTTGGCTTTCCGAGGAGCAATGGCTGCACGGCATTCAGCTGTGGCATTTTCAAAGATCATTTGTTCAATTAATGGCATTGCTTGCTCTGGTTTCCCAAAAATTCTTCCAGCTGCCTCAGTCATGTGGGCCACAAAGTCAGAAAAAAACTCATTAGATGTCTGAATTATCTTGGACAAATAAAGGTTACTGCCTTCCTTCCTAGGGAGAGACTTCCATGCCTTTATTGCAGCTGATGCTATCTGTGTGTAGACCTGCCAGGGATGAGTGGTCTGGTCGTTCGCGTGTACGCCAACTCCAGCCAGCATGTCAAAAGTCCATAATTGTTGTTCCTCAGTGTTTGCATTAATCCTGGCTTGTGTTTGCAGTGCCTCATGCCACAAGGCCTTCCACTCTAGGTATTGGCCCATATTGTTAAGCACCGCCTTCTCTGTGTCCTGCCAGTCTCCTGGCAACATAGCAGCTGCACTTAATGTCTCCACTTGGGATACAGTAAAATTAGCCCCAAATTCCATATGTGCTTACTGCCTCAGCTAATTCTTTGACCTGCCTATACTCTACTGGGGCATGAACACGGGCTCCTTCTGCCCCTTCAAAGACCGGAAATGCCAGCTGTAGCTGCCTCCTATCTCCTGGGCTGAGAAATGAATTAGGGAAACTGCCCGAGGCATAGGCCGGAGGCAAGGGCAGGGCCGAGGGACTCAAGGTCTTCCTTAGTCTTATCTCAGAACGGTTATTTTTTGTATAGGCGGCTGCTTCCTCCTCTAGGCTTTCTTCTTCAGAGCTGCTAAGGTCTATGGTGGCAAGCTCCTTGATGGGGTAAAAGGGGGTCCTTTTGACCTCTACTCTCTCTTCACCAGCCGGTGAAGGGTCCTTAACCTTAACAGGCCCTGCAGTGGCCTCTGTTTCTTTTGAGTACTCTATTCTTTGACCAGGCTCCTTGGCCTGCCTCTGTTGCCCAGGCCTTTTTGCCTGCCTCTCCTTTACAGGCTCCTTGGCCTTATCTTTTTCCTCAGGCTCCTTGGCCTGATGCTGGCTAACACGCCCTGTTTCTGATACCCTGGAGTGGACCCTTCCTGAAACCTCTTGACTTGTACTAATAGCTGTGCTGTGAGCTGGATCCCCACAACACAAATAAGCTAAAAACAAGAGCAACACAAGCAGGAGGCCAACTAATGCAGCAGCGTCAATGAGTGGAAATCTGCTCTCGCAACGAAGGCTTCCACCCCAAACATATCTCTCAGAGATGTACCTCGATCCTGTAGTCTTTTAACCCACCCCGTGTCTCGGGGGTCTCCGCGGCGCCTTGAAATTCCCGGGTTTCAGCACCAAATATTCTGCGCCCCTCCCGAGTCCCATTTGCCCGAGAAAGAGACACGTGAGGCAGTGTTCGGGTAGTTACTACAACGAGGCTTTATTCTTGTATCAGCAGAAGCAGAAGACCCCAAGCTCGGGAAAGGCACTGCTATATGTACCCTAGAGTGGTGTGTTCACTTCTGATTGGCTGTTCACTCATCACCCCATATTACACCCCGGGATGGGCCGTGGTTTGGCGTGCTTTTGCCTTTTGCACCTGCACAGTTAATTGTTTACTTATGGGAGCACAGGATGCCCACACCATCTTGTAATGGCATATGTTGTCACGCTCACCGCGGCTCCTAACAGTGAAGGACATCCCTGTGGTAGTCAGTAAGGAGGATGCCCCTGTCATGGACAGTGGAGAGGTTGTCCCTCTGGTACAACAGAGGACATCCCTGTGTTGGACAGTGGGGAGGACATCACTGTGGTGGACAGTGGGGAGGTCATATTTTTGGTGCACAAGTTGATGTCCCTCTGGTGGACAGTGAATAGGACATCCCTGTGGTGAACAGTGGGGAGGAGCTCTCTGTGTTAAAAAGTGGGAAGGACATCCCTTTGGTGGACAGTGGAGAGGATGCCCTTGTGGTGGGCAGTTGGGAGGACATCTCTCTGGTAGACAGTGTGGAGGATGTTACTGTGGTGGTCACTGGGAAGGATGTTCTTGTGGTGGGCAGTCTTGATGATATCCCTGCTGTTCAAAGGAGGATGTCCCTGTGGTGGACAGTGGTGAGACCATCTCTTTTCTGGACAGTGGTGAGAACATCTCTGAGGTGGACAGTGATGCGGATGTCCATTTTGTACACAGGAGGACATCCATGTGGTGGGCAATAAGGCAGATGCCCCTGTGGTGGACACTGGGGAAATCATCACTGTGGTGGACAGTTTGGAAAACATCTCTGTGGTGGACAGTTGGGAGAAAGTCTCTGTGGTGCAAAGGAGGACATCCCTATGATGGATCGTGGGGAGGATGTCACTGTGGTGGACAGTGTGGATGATGTCCTTGTGGTGGTCAGTGGGGAGGATGCACCTGTGTTGGACAATGGTCAGGATTTTTCTGTGGTACACAGGACATCCCTGTGGTTCACAGGGGTGAGAACGTCCCTTTGGTGGACAAAAGGGAGGAAGTTTTGTGATGGACAGTGAACAAAAAATCCCTGTGGTGATAGTGAGAACATTCTTTTATTGGACAATTAGGAGGAAGTTCCTTTCTTTGAGAGTGCAGAGGATTTTTGTGTTGTAGACAGTATGGAGGACTTCCCTGCGGTGGACAGTGGGTAAGATATCTCTGTGGTGGACTGTTGGGGGAACATCTCTGTGTTGGACAGTTGAGAGAATGTCCCTGTGGTGCCCAGAAGGATGGCCCTGTTTTGGACAGTGGTAGGAAGTCCCTGTGGTACACAGGAGAATATTCCTGTGGTGGACATTGGGGACAACATCTCTTTGGTAGATACTGAGGACGTCCCTATGATGCAAAAGTGCACATCCCTCTGGTGGAAAGTAGGGAGGACGTCTTTTTGGTGCAATAGAGGACTTTTTCGTGGTGGACATTGAGGAGGAAATCCCCGTGGTTTACAGTGGGGAAGACATCCCTGTGGTTGACAGTGGGGAGGAGGTCCCTTTGGTGGACAGTGTGGAGGTTGTCTTTGTGGATGGCGGTGGAAAGATCATCTCTGTGGTGTACAGTGTGAAGGATGTCCCTGTTGTTGTCAGTGGGGAGGACATCCCTGTGGTACACTGAAGGATGTTTCTGTAGTGGACAGTGAGGAGAATGTCCTTGTGGTGGACAGTGAGAAGGATGCCACTGTGGTGGTCAGTTGGGAGGACACCCCTGTTGTGGAAAGTAGTGAGGACGTCCCTGTGGTATACAGAATGACATCCATGGAGAGGACGGTAAAGAGGATGTCACCATGGTGGACAGTGGAAAGGAAATTTATGTGGTAGACACTGAGAAGGACATCCCTGATGTGGAAAGTGGGGAGGACATCCCTGTGGTTGACAGGGGGAGGATATCTCTCTGTTGGACAGTGTGGAGGACATATCTTTGATGGTCAGTAAGGCAGATGCCCCTGGAAAAGACGCCCCTTTGGTGCACAAAAGGAAGTCCTTGTGTTAGTCTGTGGAGAGGATGTCCCTGTGTTGGACAGTGGGGAGGATGTCCCTGTTGTAATCAATGGGGAGGATTCCCCTTTGTTGAACCATGGGGAGGACATCTCTGTGGTGGACAGTTGAGACAACATCTCTGTTGTGGACAGTTTGGAGGGAGTCCATATGGTGCACAAAAGTATGTCTCTTTGGTAGAAAATGGGGAGGATGTCCCTTGGTGGACAATTGGAATAACATCGTTGTGGTGGACAGTGGGAAGGACATCCTTGTGGTGGAGAGTTGGGAGGATGTTCCTGTGGTGGACAGCGTGGAGAACTTCCTTGTGGTGGACAGTGTGGAGGACATCTCTTTGGTGGACAGTGTGGAGACCGTTTCTGTGGAAGTCAGTGGAGAAGACTCCCTTTTGATGGACAGTAGTGATGATGTCCCTGTCACACAAAAGATTACGTTTCTGTGGTTGACAGTGGAAAGAATATTTCTGTGATGAACAGTGGGAAGACCATCACTGTGTTGGGCAGAGGAAAAGATATCTCTGTCGTGGACTGTTTGGAAGAAGTCCCTGTGGTACACAGGAGAACGTCCCTTTGGTGGACAGTGGAAAGGATGTCTCTGTGGTGGACAGTAGGAAGGACATCCCTTTGGTGGCCAGTGGGGAGGACATCCCTGTGGTGGACAGTGTGGAGGATATCCCTGTGGTGGACAATGGGGAGGATGGCTTTGTGGTGGACAGTGGAGAGGATTTCACTGTTGTGGACAGATGGGAGGACATAACTGTGGTGCACAGGTGTTCATCATTGTGGTGGAGAGTGGGGAGCACATACCTGTTTTGGACAGTGGTGAGAATATCTCTGTGGTGGACAGTTGGGAAGATGTCCCTGTTGTGCACAGGAAGCCCCTGTAGTGGACAGTTGGAAGGATATCTCTGTGGTGGACAGTGAGGAGGACCTATCATTTGTGCACAAGAGGACATCCATCTGGTGGACAGTGGGGAGGAAATCCATGTGATGAACACTGGGAAGCATATCTCTCTGGTAAACAGTGGGGAGTGCATCAATTTGGTAGACAGTGGAGAGGGTGTCTTTGTGGTGGTTAGAGGAAAGGACATCTCTGTGGTGGACAGTGTGGAGGATGTCATAGTGGAGGTCAGTGGGGAGGATGTCCCTGTGGTACATAGAAGGACAACCCTGTTGTGAACAGTGGTGTGAACATCTCTGTTGTGGAAAGTGTTGAGGACATCTCTGGTGAACAGTGGTGAGGATGTGCTTTTGTACACAGATAGACATACCTGGGGAGGGCATTAAGGCAGATGCACCTGTGGTGGACAGTGGGGAGGACATCACTGTGGTGGACAGTGGAAAGACATCCTTGTGGTGCACTGGAGGAATCTCTCTGGTTGACAGTGGAGGACATCCCTGTGGTGGACAGTGGAGAGAACATCTCTGTGGTGGACATTTGGGAGGAAGTCCCTGTGATACAGAGGAGGACATCTCTATGTTGGACAGTGGTGAGGATTTCCCTGTGGTACACAGGAGGATGTCCATGTGGTTGACAATGGTGAGAAGGTCACTTTGGTGGAGAGTGGGGAGGAAGTTTCTGTGGTGGACAGTGAAGAGGTCATCCCTATGGTGACATTGAGAAAGACATTTTTGTGGTGGACAATTAGGTTGACGTCCCTGTGGTGGACAGAGCAGAGGATTTTTTTGTGGTAGACAGTATGGAGGATTTTATAGTGGTAGCCATTGGGGAGGACATCTCAGTGATGGACAGTGGGTAGGAAATCTCTGTGGTGGAAAATGAGGAGGACGTACCTGTGGTGAACAGTAGGTAGGATGTCCCTGTGATGACACTGGGTAGAATATACCTGTGTTGGACAGTGAGGAGGATGTCCCTGTTGTGGCCAGTGGGAAGGATATCCCTGTGGTGGCCAGTGGGGAGGATATCCCTGTGGTGGACAGTGAGAAGATGCTTCAGTGGTGGAAAGTGGAGAGAACGTCTATGTGGTGGACAATTGTGAGGACTTCCCTGTGGTGGACTGTAAGGAGGACATCTCTTTTGGTGGACAGTGGGGAGGATGTTTGTATGTTGCACAAGAGATTGAACCTGTAGGGGACAGTAAGAGGACGTCCCTGTGGTGGACACTGTGGAGGATATCTTTGTAGTGTACAGTGAGGGGGACGTCCATGTGGTAAACAGTTGAGATGACATCCCTGTGGTGGAAAGTGGGGAAAACACTTATGTGGTAGACAATTGGGAGTACATCCCTGTGGTACACAGGAGGGAGTCCCTGTGTTAGACAATGGGGAGGATGTTCCTAGGATGGACAGTGGGGAGGACATCTCTCTGGTGGATAGTGGGAAGGACAACACTGTGGTTGACACTGGCAAGGATGTTCCTGTGGTGGACAGTTTGGATGATGTCCCGCTTTTGGTAAATGGACAGGACACCCCTGTGGTAGACAGTGGGGAAGACATCTTGTGATTCCCCTGTGGTGGACAGTGGGAAAGAAATGCCTGTGGTAGACAATGGAGAGGACATCCCTGTGGTGCATAAGAGGACATCCCTGAGATGGACAGTGGGGAGGACATCCATGTGGTGCACAGTAGAAAGGACATCTCTGTGGTGAACAGTTGGGGAAAAAGTCCCTGTGGTACACAGGAGAACCTCCCTTTGGTGAATAGTTGAAAGGATGTCCCTGTGGTGGACACTGTTAAAATGCCCCTGTGGTGGACAGGGGTAAGGACATTCCTGTGGTACACAGTAGGATGTCACTGTGGTGGAAAGTCTTGAGAGCATCCCTGTGGTGGACAGTGAGATGGACATCTCTGAGATGGACAGTGTGGACGAGATCTTTGTGTTGGAATGTGGGGAGGACGTCCTTGTGGTGGACAGTGGAAAAGTTGTCCCTGTGTTGGAGACTGGCAATGATGTCCCTTTGGTGAACAGTGTGGAGGAAATCTCTGTGGTGGACAGTGTAAAGGATGTCCCTTTGGTAGTAAGTGGGGACAATGCCCCTGGGGTTGAGAGTGGGGAGGATGTTTCTGTGTTGGACAGTGTTGAGGATGTACCTAATGTGGACAGTGGGGAGGACATTTCTGTGGTGGACAGTGTGGAGAAAATCCCAGCGATGGTCAATGGTGAGGATGTCCCTGTTGTGGACAGTGGGAAAGAAATCCCTGTGGTGGACATTGGAGAGGACATCCCTGTAGTGCACAGGAAAGTATCTCTGAGATGGAAAGTGGAAAGGACATCCATGTGGTGCACAGTAGGGATAACATCTCTGTGGTGGACAGTTGGGAGGAAGTCCCTGTGGTACATGGGAGGACCTCCCTTTGGTGGACAGTTGAGAGGATGTCTCTGTGGTGGACAGTGGTGAGGACATCTCTGTGGTGGACAGTGTAGAGGATGTCTCTGTGGTGGTCAGTATAAAAATGCCCATGTGGTGAACAGTGGTGAGGACATCACTGTGATACAGAGTAGGATGTCCCTATGGTGGACAGTCTTGAGAGCATCCCTGTGGTAGACATTAGGAAGGACATCTCTGTGGTAGACAGTATGGAGGATGTCCCTGTGGTTGTCAATGAGGAGGACTTTCCTCTGGTGAACAATGTGGAAGATTTTCCTGTGGTGCAAAGGATGACTTCCCTGTGGTGGACAGTGAGGAGGACATCCCTGTGGTGGACAATTTGGAGGACATCCCTGTGGTGGATATTGGGAGGACATCTCTGTGTTGGACAGTGGTGAAGATGTTCCTGTGGTGCTCAGGAAGTCCTCACTGGTGTGGACAGTGCAGAGGAGTCTCCTGTGGTGACAGTGAGGAGGACATTCCTGTGGCAGACACTGGGGAGGATTTCTCTGTGGTGGACAGTCAGGAGGACATCAATATGATGGACAGTGAGGAGTATGTCTCTTTGTGGAGAGTGCGGTGAAAATCCCTGTGGTGGAAAGTGAGGAACACATCCATGTGGTAGACAGTGGAGATGATATCACTTTGGGGGACAGTGGAAAGGATTCCACAGTCGTGAACATTTGGGAGGACATCCCTGTGGTGCACAGGATGTCATCACTGTGGTGGACAGTGCAGAGGACTCCCCTGTGGTTACAGTGTGGAGAACATCACTATGGTGGAAAGTGAGGAGCACATCCCTGTGGTGGAGAGTGACAAGGACATCCCAGTGGTGGACAGGGGAGACTACCCTGTGGTAGACAGTGGGGAGGATATCCCTTGGTGGACAGTGAGGAACAAATCTCTGTGGTGGACAGTGTGGAGGACATCCCTGTGGTGGACTGTAAAAAGGCTGTCCCTGTGGTGGTCATTGGAAAGGATGCCCCTGTGGTAGACAGTGGTGAGGACATCCCTGTTTTACACAGGAGGATGTCCCTGTGGTGGACAGTCATGAGAACATCCCTGTGGTGAGCAATGGGGAAGATATCTCTGTGGTGGACAGTGTGGATGGCGTCCCTGTGGTGGTAAGTGTGGAGGATGCTCCTATGTTGGACAATGGTGAGGACGTTCCTGTGGTGCATAGAAGGAATTCCCTGTTGTGAACAGTAAGGAGGACATCCCTGTCATGGACAATTGGCAGGACATACCTGTGGTGGTCAGTGGAGAGGACATCCCTGTGGTAGACAGTGAGGAGGATGTCCTGTGGTGGACAGACCGAAGGACTTCCCTGTGGTGGACAATTGGCAGGACATCCCTGATGTGGTCATTGGGAGGATTTCACTGTGGTGGGTAGTGGGGAGGACATTCCTGTGGTGAACAGGAGGACATTTCTTTGGTGGACAGTGGAGATGTCCCTGTGGTGTACAGTAAGATGACGTCCCTGTTGTGGACAGTGGGGAGAACATTTATGTGGCAGACAGATGGAAGGACATCCCTGTGGTACTAAGGATGACATCCCTTTGGTGTACAGTGGGGAAGATGTTTGTAAGGTGGACAGTGGAGAGGACATCTCTTAGCTGGATAGTGTGAAGGATGTCCCTGTGTTGGTCAGTTCAGAGAACTACCTTGTGGTGGACAGTTTTGAGAACTTACCTGTTTTACAGAAGATTATGTCCCTGTGGTTGATAGTGGGGAAGTCTGTCCCTGTAGTAGACAGTGTAAAGGATGTCTGTGTGGTGGACAGTGCTGAGAACATCACTGTGGTGGACAGTGCAATGGACATCTTTGTGGTGGACTGTTCAGAGAAAGTCCCTGTGGTACAAAGGAGGACGTCCCTTTTGTGGACAGTGGAAAAGATGTCTATGTGGTTGAGAGTGAAAAAAACATCACTGTGGTGGAGAGTGGAGAGGATATCACTGTGGTGCACAGGAGTACATCCTTGTTGTGTTCAGTGGGAAGGAAGTCCCTGTGGTGGACAGTGGGGAGGACATCTCTGTGGTGGACAGTGTGGAGGATGTCCTTATGGTGGTCAGTGGAAAGGATGCCCCTGTTGTAGATAGTGGTGAGAACATCCCTGTGTTACACAGGAGGACATCCAAATGGTGGAGAGTCATGATAACATCCCTGTGGTGGACATTGGGGAGTATATCTTTGTTGTGGACAGTGTGGATGATGTCTCTCTGGTGGCCAATGGGGAAGACGACCCTTTGTTAGACAGTGTGGAGGATGTTCCTGTGGTGCACAGGAGGACTTCCCTGTAGTGGACAGTGAAGAGGACATCCCTGTGTTGGACAATTAGCAGGGCATCCCTGTTTTGGTCAGTGGAGAGGACATTCTTTTTTGGACAGTGGGTTATGTCCCTTGGGTGGACATCCCTGTGGTTTACTGTGTTTAGACATCCCTGTTTTGGACAGTGAGGAGGACGTCCATGTGTTGGATTGTTGGGAGGTTTTTCCTTTCATGGACAGTGGTGAGGACGTCCTTGTGGTGGACAGTGGTGAGAACTTCCATGTGGTGGACAGTGGAAATGACTTCTCTCTGGTATACAGTGGAAAGGACATACCTGTGGTGGACTGTAAGGAAGACGTTCATGTGGAGGACAATGAGGAGGACATCTCTGTGTAGGACAGTGGAAAGGATGTTACTAAGGTGGACTATGTGGAGGATGTCCCTGTTGTGGACAGTGGGTAGGATGTCACTGTGGTGTACAGGAGGACATCTCTTTGGAGGACAGTGCCGAGGATATTTCTGTGGTGAGAGTGGGGAGGATATCCCTGTGGTTGACACTGGGGAGGATGTCCCTGTGTTGGACAGTGCTAAGGATATCTCTGTGGTGAACAATGGTGAGGACATCCCTGTGGGGCACAAGATGTTGACCTTTGGTGGACAGTAGAAAGGATGACACTGAGATGTACTGTGGGGAGGACATATCTGTAATGAACAGTGTGGAGGACATCCCTCCTGTGGTCTATAGGGAGGACACCCCTTTGGTGTTCAATGTGTAGGATGCCCCTTTGTTGAACAGTGGGGAGAAAATCCCTATGGTGGACAGTGGGGAAGTCATATCTTTGGTTGATAGTGTTGAGAACACACCTTTTGTGGGCAATAAAAAGGATGTTTCTGTGGTGGAGAGTAGGGAGGACATCCCTGTTGTGAACAGTGGGGAGGACTTTTCTGTGGTTGACAGTGGGGAGGACATCTCTGTGGTGGACAGGGTGGAGGATGTCCCTGTTGGTGTCCGTGGGAAGAAGCCCCCTGTGGTGGACAGTGCTGAGGAAGTCTCTGTGGTACACAGGAGGATGTTTAAGCAGTGGAAAGTTGGGAGGACATCTCTGTGGTGAACAGTGGGAAGGAGGTCTCTGTGGTGGACAGTGGAAACAACATACCTGTTGTGGACAGTGGAGAGGATATTTTTGTGGTGCACAGTGGGGAGGACATCTCTGTGTTGGAGAGTGGAGAGGACATCCCTGTGGTAGACCATGGGGAGAATGTTCCTGTGGTGAACAGCAAGTAGTTTAGGTGGTGAACAGTAATGAGGATGTACCAGTGGTGGACAGTAAGGTGGACATAGCTCTGTTGGACATCCCTGTGGTGGAAAGTTGTGAGAATATCTCTGTGGTGGACAGTAGTGAGGACATTTCTATGGTGGACAGTGTGGAGGGTGTCTCTTTGGTGGTCAGTGGGATGGATGCCCCTCTGGTGGACAGTGGTGAGAAAGCCCCTGTTGTACACAGGAGCATGTCCCTGAGGTGGATATGGATGAGAATATCCCTGTGTTGCAAGGTGGAAAGGAAATCTCTTTGGTGGACAGTCAGAAGGATGAACCTGTGGTGGACAGTGGGAAGTACTTCCCTGTGGTGGACAGTGAGGAGAAGATCCCTGTGGTGAACATTTGGCCAGACATCCTTGTGGTGGTCACTGGAGGATATCAGTGTGGTACATAGTGGGGAGGCCATCCCTGTGATGTATAGGAGGTAAAACCTGTGGTGGGAAGTGTGCAGGACATTCCTGTGTTGAACAGTATATCCCTGTGGTGGACAGTAGGGAAGATGTCCCTGTGGTGTACAATAAGATGACATCCCTTTGGTGGACAATGGGGAGAATATTTATTTAGTAGACAGTTGGAAGGATGTCCCTGATGTGCACAAGATGAGTGGACAGTAAGGAGGACATCTCTTAGGTAGACAACGTGGAGGACATCCCTGTGTTGGTCAGTTTAGAGGACTACCTTTTGGTGTACAGAGGTGAGAACATACCTGTTTTACAGAAGATTATGTCCCTGTGGTTGATAGTGGGGAAGATGTCTCTGTGGCAGACAGTGTAAAGGATGTCTCTGTGGTGGACAGTGTGAAGGGCATCACTGGGGTAACCTGTGAAAAGGATATCTCTGAGTTGGAGTGTTCAGAGACAGTCCCTGTGGTACACAGGAGGATGTCGCTTTTGTTGATAGTGGAAAGGATGTTTCTGTGGTGGAGAGAGGGAAGGACATCATTGTGGTGGACAGTGGGAAGGATGTCCATGTGGTGCACAGGAGGACGTTCTTGTGGTCAGTGAAAAGGAAGTCCCTGTGGTAGAAAGTGGGAAGGACATCTCTGTGGTAGACAGTGTGGAGGTGGTCTCTGTGGTGGTCAGTAAAAAGTACACCCCTGTGGTGTAAAGTAGGGTTGTTGTCCCTCTGGTACACAGGAGGACATCCCTGTGGTGGACATTGGGGAGGAAATCTCTTTGGTGGTCAGTGGGGAGGACATATCTTTGGTGAACCGTGGGGGGGGATGTCCTTGTGGTGGTCAGTGGAGAGGACATCCCTGAGGTGCAAAAAAGAACTTTTCTGTGGACCACAGTGAAGAGGATATCCCTGTGGTGAACAGTGGTGAGGACATCACTTTTGTACATAGCAGGACATTCCTGTGGTGGGTAATGAAGCAGATGCCCCTGTGGTGGACAGTAAGGAGGACATCAGTGTAGTGGACAGTGTTAAAGACATCCATGTGATGCACTGGTGGACATTTCTGTGGTGTACAGTGGGGAGGATATCCCTCTGGTGGACAGTGGGGAGAATATCTCTAGGGTGGATAGTTGGAAATCCCTGTGTTGCAGAGGGGGACATCTTAATGATGGACAGTGGGGAGGATGTTCCTGTGGTAGACAGTAAGGAGGACATCTCTCTGGTGGACCGTGTGAAGGACATCCCTTTGGTGGTCAGTGGGAGAGGATACCTCTGTAAGGGACGGTGGTGAGGACATCCATGTGGTACACAGAAAATTATCCTCGTAGTGGGCAGTGGTGAGGATGTCCCTGTGGTGTACAGTGGGCAGGACCTCTCTGTGGTGGACAATGTGGAGGATGTCACTGTGGTGGGCAGTGGGGAGGACACACCTGAGTTGGACTGTGGGCAGGATGTTTCTGTGGTACACAGGAGGACGTCCCTGTGGTAGACAGTGTGAATGATGTCTGTGTTGTACAGTGGGGAGGAGATATCTGTGTTTCACATTGGGGAGGATGTACCTGTGGAGGACAGTGTGGAGGATTTAACTGTGGTGCACTGTGAGGAGGACATCCCCGTGTTGGAAAGTAGGGAGGAAGTTTCTGTGATGAAGTGTGGAGGACTTCATTGTTGTGGACTGTAAGGAGGACATCCCAGTGGTGGACAGTGGGGAAGATGTCCCTGGGGCTGACAGTGCTGAGGACATCCATGTGGTGGTCAATGAAAAGGATGCCACTGTGGTGGACAGTGGGGAGGATGCCACTTTGGTATGCAGGAGGACACATCTGTGGTGGACAGTGGGGACTAAATTTCTTTAGTGGAAAGGTATTTTCTGTGGTACACAGGAATATGCTCCTGTGGTAGACAGTGTGGAGGATGTCTCTGTGCTGTACATTGGGGATGACGTCTCTGTGGTGGACAGTGGGAAGGATGTACCTGTGGTGGACAGTGTGGAGGATTTACCTGTGGTAGAATGTAGGGCGGACATCCCTGTGGAGGACAATGAGGAGGACATCCCTGTGATGGACAGTGGGAGGACTTCCTGTAGTGGACACTGGGGAGTATGTCTATGAGGTGGACAGTTGGAAGAACATCTCTGTGGTGGACAGTGAGATGGACATTTTTCTAATGGACAGTGGAGAGGATGTACTTGTGGTAGAACGTGGGGAGGACACCCTTGTGATTTACAGTTTGGAAGATATCCCTCTGGTGGACAGTGTTGAGGACTTCCCTGTGGTGAACAGTGAGGAGGTCTTTTATGTGGTGGACAGTGAGGAGGATATTACTGTGTTGGATAGTGGGGAAGACATCTCTCTGGTGGGCAGTGGGGAGGACATCCCTGTGGTGGACAGTGGGGAGGACATCCCTGTGGTGGACAGTGGCGACGACGACTTTGTGTTGGACATTGGTGAAGATTTCTCTATGGTGTAAAGTGCGAGGACATCCTTGTGGTGTATTATGGAGAGGATTTTCCTGTGGTGGACAGGAGAGAAGTAGTCTTTGTGGTGGACAGTGGGGAGTACATTCCTTTGGTGGACAGTGAGGAGGATGTTCCTGTGGTGCACAAGAGATTGTCCCTGTGGTCAACTGTAAGAGGACGCCCCTATTTGTGGACAGTTCGGATGATAAGTTTGTCGTGTACAGTGAGGGGGACTTCCCTGTGGTGGACAGTGGTGATGATGTCACTGTGTTCAACAGTGGTGAAAATATCTATGGAGTATACATTTGGAATTATGTCCCTGGGGTGCACCGGAGGATGTTCCTGTGTTGGACAGTAGGGAGGATATCCCTAGAGAAGACAGTGGGGAGGAGGACCCAGTGGTACACAGGAGGACATTCTTGTTGTGGACAGTGTAAAGGACATCCCTGTGGTAGACAGTAAGGAGGACATCTCTGTGGTTGACAGTGGCGAGGACATCCCTGTGGAGGACAGTGGGGAGAATGTCCCTGTTTGGTGAAAGTGCAGGACACACCTGTGGTGGACTTTAGGGAGGACATCTTGTGGTACACAGGAGAATGTTTTTTGCTAGACAGAGGGGAGGATGTCCCTGTGGTGGACAGTGCATCGGATGTCCCTATGATGGACAGTAGGGAGGACTTCTCTGTGGTGGACAGTTGGAAGGAAGTAACTGTGGCAAACAGGAGGAAGTCCCTATGGTGGACAGTTGAGAGAATGTCCCTGTGTTGTGCAGTGTGGATGACATCTCTGTGGTGAAAATTGAAGAGGATGTCCTGTGGTGAACAGTGCGAAATGATTCTTCATGGTGGACAGTGGGGGGAAACTTCTGTGGTGGACAGTGGAAAGTACAGCTCTGTGGTGGACAGTGAGAGAGACATCCCTGTAATGGACAGTGAGGAAGATGTCCCTGTGCTGGTAAGTGGGGAGAAAATCCTTCTGGTTTACTGTGCAGAAGACATCCCTGTGGTGGACAGTGGGAGGACTTCCTTGTTGTGGACAGTGGGGAGGATGTTCCCATTTTGGACGATCGGAAGGAGGTTTCTGTGGTGGACAGTGGGAAAGACATCTCTATGGTGAACAGTGAGGACATCCAAGTGGAGAACAAGAGGATGACCCCATGGTGGACAGTGCAGAGAATGTCCCTGTGGTGAACAGTGGAAAGAACATCTCTGTGGTGGACATTGTGGAGGAGGTCCTTGTGGTGGTCAATGGGTAGGACACCCATTGTGTACAGTGGGGAAGACTTCCCTGTGGTGAACAGTGTGGAGGATATTCCTGTTGTGGACCATGGGGAGGAAGTTTCTGTGGTGCACAGGAGGACTTGCCTGTGGTGGACAATGAGGTGGACATTCCTGGGGTGGACAGTTGGGTGGACATCACTGTGGTGAACAGTGGAGAGGAAGTCCCTGTAGTGGACAGGTGGGAGGATGTCCCTGTGGTAAACAGTGGGGAGGACTTACCTGTTGTTGAGAGTGAGAAGGATTTTACCCTGGTGGAAAGTGGGGAGGACGTCAATGTGGTGGACAATGGAAAGGACATCCCTGTGGTGAACAGGAAGTCAAAGCTGTGGTGGACAATGTGGAGTATATCCTTTTCATGAACAGTGGGGATTACATCTCTGTGTTGGATATTTGCGAGTATGTCCCTGTCTTGCACAAGAGGATGCTCCTATGGTGGACAATGGGGAGGAAGTTTCTGTGGTACAGAAGAGGTCATTCCAGTAGTGGACATTAAGGAGGACATTTCTGTGGTGAACAGTTTGGAGGACGTACCTGTGGTGGAAAAGAGGACATCCCTCTGGATTGCACTGAGGATGACATTACTGTGGTGCACAGGAGGACTTCCCTGTGATGGAGAGTGAGGATAACATCCCTGTGTTAGACAGTGGAGTAAACATTTTTCTGGTGGACAGTGGGGAGGACATCCCTTTGGTGGACAGTGAGGAGGATATCCCTGTTGTGGACAATGAAATGGACATCTCTGTGGTGGACTGTGTGGAGGATGTCCTTGTGATGGTAAGTGTGGAGGATACCTAGGTATTACACAAAAATGAAGATGTCCCTGTGGTACACAAGATGTTGTCCCTGTAGTGGACAGTGGTGAGGACATTTCTGTGGTGAACAGTGTAAAGACAGCCCTGTGTTAGACAGTGGGGAGGATATCCCTGTGATGGACAATGGTGATGCTATCCCTGTGGTGGACTGTGGTTAGAATGTTCCTGTTGTGGACATTGGAGAGGATATCTCTGTGATGGACAGTGTAAAGATTGTCACTGTGGTAATCAGTGGGGAGGATGCCCCTTGGGGGGACAGTGGGGAGTACATTTCTGTGGTACACAGGAGGATGTCCCTATGATAGAAAGGGTGGAGGATGTCTGTGCTGTACAGTGGGAAAGGGGTCTCTGTGGGGGATATTGGGGAGGATGTGCATGTGGTAGACAGTGTAGAGAATTTGCCTGTGGTAGACAGTGAGGAGGATATCCTTGTGTTGGACTGTGGGAAGGACTTTCCCAAGATGGACAGTTGGGAGGATTTTTTGTTGTGGACTGTGAGGAGGACATCTCTGTGAACAGTGGGGAGGATGTCCCTGAGGTTGACAGTGGGAAGGATATCCCTGTGATGGTCAATGGAAAGGATGACCCTGTTTTGGTCAGTGGGGAGGATGCCACTTTGGTATACAGAAGGACACCCCTTTTGTTGGACAGTGGAAAGAATATCTATGTGATGATGAGTGTGAAGGACATCCCTCTGGTGGTAAATGAGAAGGATACCTTTGTGGTGGACAGTTGGGAATACACCCCTGTGATAGACACTGAGGAGGACATACCTGTGGTGCACAAGAGGACATCACTGGAGTAAACAGTGGAAAGGACAACCATGTGGTGGAAGTGAGGAGGACATCGCTTTGGTTGACAGTGGTGGTGACATACCTGTCATGGACAATGGGAAGGACATCACTATGGTGGACAGTAGGGAGGACATTTCTGTTGCTGACAGTGGAAAGGATGTTCCTCTGGTGCAAAGTAGGACTTCCCTGTGGTGGGCAATGAGACAAACATTCCTGTGGTGGACAGTGGGAGACATCACTGTGGTGAAAATTGGAGAGACAGTCTTTGTGGTAGACAGTAGGGAGGATGTCCCTGTGGTGGAAAGTGGGGAGGATGTCCCTGTGGTGGAAAATGGAAAGTACATTCCTGTGGTGAACAGGAGGACATTGCTGTGGTGGACAATGGTGTGGACATCCTTGTGTACAGTGGGGAGAACATCTCTATTGTGGACAGTTGGGAGGATGTCACTGTGGTGCACAAGCAAACGCCCCTATGGTGCACAGTGGGAAGGATATTTCTGTGGTACAGAGGTGGACATTCCTGTGGTGGACATTGGGGAGGACATGTCTGTGCTGTACAGTGTATAGAATATTCCTGTGGTGACAGATGGGAGGATGTCCCTGTGGTGGACAATGGGGAGAACATACCTTTGTTGGACAGTGTGTAGGATTTTCTTTCGGTGGACCTTGTGGAGGATGTCTCTCTAGTGGACAGTAGGGAAGAAGTTCCTGTGGTGCACGGAAGGGCTTCCTTATGGTGGACAGTGTGGAGGATGACCCTGTGGTGGTCAGTGTGGAGGAAGTCCCTGTGGTGGACAGTGGAAAAGAATTTTCTGTGGTTCACAGGAGTATGTCCCTGTGGTAGACAGCATGGAGGATGTCTCTGTGCTGTACAGTTGAGAGTACATCTCTGTGGTGGACAGTGGTGAGGATGTCCCTGTGGTGGACAGTGTGTGAGATTTACCTGTGGTGGACAGTGGGAAGAATATCTCTATAGAGGACAGTAAGGAAGACATCTCTGCGTTGGACAGTGGAGAACACTTTTCTGTGGTGGACAGTGGGGAGCACATCTTTGTGGTGGACAGATCGGAGGACATCTCTGTGGTGGACAGTGAGATGGACATATCTGTAATGGACACTTGGGAGGATGTACCCATGGTAGAAAGTGTGGAGGACATTGTTGTGGTTTACAGTGTGAAAGATATCCCAGTGGTGTGTGGTGTGGAGGACTTACCTGTGATGAACAGTGGAGAGGAATTCTCTGTGGTGGACAGTGGGGAGGACATCACTGTTGTGGAGGGTGGGGAGGATGTCACTGTGGTGGACAGTGAAAAACACATTCCTGTGGTGAACAGTGGAAAGGATGTCCCTGTGGTGGACAGTGGGGAGGATGTCATTGTGTTGGACAGTCAGGAAGACTCCTTTGTGGTGGACAGTGGGGAGGACGTCCCAGTGGTGGAAAGCTGAAATGAGGTTTCTCTGGTGCACACTGGGAAGGATGTCCCTTTGGTGGTTGGTGGAGAGGACATCCATGTGTGGACAGTGGGGAGGACATCTTTGTGGTGGGCAATGGGGAGGATTTCTCTATGTTCTAAATTGCAAAGACATCCTTGTGGTGTATTATGGGGAGGACGTTCTTGTGGTGGACAGTCTGGAGGACTTCCCTGTGATAGACAAAAGGGAAGACATCTTTGTGGTGGACAGTGGGAAGGATATCCCTTTGGTGAACAGTGGAAAGGAAGTACCTGTGGTAGACTGTGGAATGGACATCATTGTGGTGGAACATGGGGAGGACATATCAAGGTCATGTGGTGGACATAGAGGAGGATGTTTCTGTGGTGTACAGTGAGAAAAATGTGCCTGTGGTGGAACGTGGGGAAAGGTCTTTGTGGGGAACAGAGGGGAGGATGTCCCTGTGGTGGAGAGTGTGGAGGATGTCTTGATGGTGGACAATGGGGAGGACATAACTGTGGTGAACTGTTGGAAGGATATCACTGTGGTGGACAGTAAAAAGAACATCTTTGTGTTGGACCATGAGAAGGAAGTCCCTGTGGTGCACAAGAGGACGTCCTTTATGTGGACATTTGTGAGAATGTCCCTGTGGTGGACAGTGGGGAGGAAATCTCTGTGGTGGACAGTGTGAAGGATGTACCTTGGTTGTCAGTAAGGAGGACATCCCATTTGTGGATAGGAGGACATCCCTGTGGTGGACACTGGTGAGGACATCTCTGTGGTGGAGAGTGGGGAGGATATTCCTTTGGTGGACAGTGAGGAGGACTTCCCTGGTTTGGAAAATGAAGAGGATGTCTCTTTGGTACACAGAACGATGTCCCTGTGGTGGACCTTGGGAAGGACATTCTTATGGTGGACAGTGGGGAGGTTGTTTCTGTGGTAGACAGAGGAAAGCACATCCCTGTGGTGGTCAGTGAGGAGGATGTCCTTGTGTTGAACATTAGGGAGGATCCCTCTATGGTGGACTGTATGGAGGATATCCTTGTGGAGCACAGTAGTATGTTTCTGTGGTGGACAGTAGGGAGAATGTCCCTGTGGTATACACTGAGTAGGACATCTCTGGGGTGGACAATGAAAAGCACATATCTGTTGTGGACAGTGGGAAGGACTTCTCTGTGTTGACAGTGGGGAGGACATCCCTATTGTGGACAGTGAGGAGGACGTCACTGTAGTTCACAGTGAGGAGAACTTCAATGTGGTGGACAGTGTAAAGGACTTCCCTGTGATTGACAGTGGGGAGGACATCACTATGGTTGACAGTCGGGAGAATGTCTCTGGAGTTGACATTTGGAAGGACATTCCAGTGGTTGGCAGTAAGGAGGTCATTCCTGTGGTAGATAGTGAGAAGGATTTCCCTGTGGTGGACAGCGGCAAAAACGTCTCTGTGGTGGACAGTGAGGAGGATGTTTCTGTGGTGTACAGTGAGAAAAATGTGCCTGTGGTGGAAAGTTGGGAAAGGTCTTTGTCGTGAACAGAGGGGAGGATGTCCCTGAGGTGGAGAGTGGGGAGGATGTCCCTGTGGTTGACATTGGGGATGACTTCCCTGTTGTGGAAAGTGGGGAGGACGTCCCTGTGGTAGACCATAAGGAGGATTTCACTTTAGTAGACACTGGAGAGGACATCCTTGTAGACAGTGGGGAGGATGTTCCTGTGTTGCAAAGAAGAATGTCCCTGTGGTAGACAGTTGGGAGGATGTCACTGTAGTGTAGTGAAAATGGGGAGAATTTCACTGTGATGGACAGTGGGGAGGACGTCCTTGTGGCAGACTGTGAGGAGGATATTTCTGTGGTGCACAGGACGTCCCTGTTGTGGACAGTCAATAAGACATCCTTGTGGTGTGCAGTTGGAAGAACATCACTGTGGTGTGCAGTTGGGACAGTGAAGAGGATGTCCCTGTGATGGACAGTGGAGAGAAGATCCCTGTGGTTGACAGTGGGAAGGACATCCCTGTAGTAGACAGTCGGAAGGAACTCTTCGTGGTGGGGAGTGGGGAGGATGTCATTGTGGTGTACAGTGGAGTGGACGTTTTTTTGTGGACAGTGGAGAGGACTTTTCTGTGGTTAACAGTGAGAAGGACATCCCTGTGGTGGACAGAAAGGAGAATGTATTATGGGTGGACTATGGGAAGGATTTCACTGTGTTGGACAGTGGAGAGGACATCCTTGTGGTGGATCATGGGCAGGACGTTCCTGTGGTGCACAGGAGGTCATCCATCTGGTGGACAGTTGGGAAAATATCCCTGTGGTGAACAGTGAGGAGGACAACCCTGTGGTGGACAATGGGGAGGACACATTTGTGGTGGAGTGTGGGGAGGATTTAACAGGTGAAGAGTGGGGAGGACATACTTGTGGTTGACCATTGGATGGGCATTCCTGTGGTGCACAGGACAACATCTCTGCAGTGGACAGTTAAGAGGATGTTCTGTGGTACCCAGGAGGATGTCCCTGTTGTGGACAGTGGGGAGGACATCACTGTGGTGGACAGTTTGGAGGATGTCTCTGTGGTGGACAGTGAGGGGAATGTCACTGTGGTGGACAGTGGGGAGGACATCGCTGTGGTGGACAGGCAGTAGGAATTCTCTGTGGTGGACATTGAGGAGGAAACCCTGTAATGGAAGATTGGTAGTATTTCCTTGTGGTTGACAGTGTAAAGGACATCCCTGTGGTTTACAGTGTGGAAGACTTCCCTGTGGTTGGCCATGAGGAGAACATCCCTGTGATGGACAGTGTGAAGGACATCTTTGGGGAGAACCATTGGGAGAATGTTCCTGTGGTGAATAGGCAGACATCTCTGTGGTGGACAGTGGGAAAGTTGTCCCTGTGGTGGACAGTAAGAGGACGTCCCTGTGGTAGACAGTCGAGAGAATCTCTCTATGGTGGACAGTGAGGAGAACATTTATTTGGTAGACAGTTGTAATGACGTCCCTGTGATGAACAAGAGAACGTCTCTGTGGTGGATAGTGGGGAGAATGTCCCTGTGGTGGAAAGTGGAGAGAACATCTCTCTGGTGGACAGTGTGAAGGTCCTCCTTCTGGTGGTCAGTTGAGAGGACTCCCTTGTGGTGGACAGTGGTGAGAAAGTCTCTATGTTACACAAGATTACATACTTCTGATCGATAGTGGGGAAGACGTACCTGTGGTAGACAGTGGAATCGATATCTCTGTGGTGGACAGTGGGGAGGACATCAGTGTGGTCGACAATGGAAAGGATATCTCTGTGGTGGAATATTTGGAGGAAGTCCCTGTGGTATCCAGGAGAATGTTTCTTTGATAGACATTCTAAAGGATGTCTTTGTGGTGGACAGTTGGAAGGACATCATTGTGGTGGCCAGTCGGGGGGATGTCCCTGTGGTGTACAGGAGGACGACCTTGTTGTAGACAGTGGGGAGGACATCCATGTTTTGGACAGTTTGGAGGACATCTCTGTGGTGGACAGTGTGGAGTACCTACCTGTGGTGGTCATTATGAAGGACACACCTGTGGTGGACAGTGGGGATGATATCCCTCTGGTACACAAAAGGACATTTCTGTGGTGGACATTGCGAGGACATATCTGTGTTAGACAGTGTGGAGGACTTCTCAGTGATGAACAAGAGGATATTTCTGTAGTGTACACTGGGGAGAACATCTGTGTGGTGAATAGTGTGGAGGACGTCATTGCGGTGGTCAATAGGAAGGATGTTACTCTGGTGGACTGTGAGGAGGAAATCCCTGTTGTGGACAATGGGAAGGATATCCCTGCAGTGGACAGTGGTTAGGACGTCCTTCTCATAGACAGCTGAGAGAATTTCACTGTTATGGACAGTTGAAAGGACATCCTTCTGGTGCACAGGAGGCCATCACTGTAGAGGAAAGTGCGAAGGACATCCCTGTGGTGGATAGTGTGGAGGATGTCCCTGTGGTACAGAGGAGAACATTCCTGGGGTGGACATTCGGGAGTACATCTCTGTGGTGGACACGGAGAGGACGTATCTTTGGTGCACAAGAGAATGTCCTTCTGGTGGACAGTGGAGAGGACATCCCTTTGGTGCAAAAATAACTTCCCATTGCTGGACACAGTAGAACAGTGGGGAAGACATCTCTGTGGTAAACAGTAGGGAAGATGTCAATTTGGTGGACAGTGGGGAAGATATTTTTGTGGTGGGCAGTGGGGAGGACATCTCTGTGGTGGACAGTTTGGAGTATTTCACTCTGGTAGTCAGAGGGGAGGATTCCCCTGTGGTAAACTGTGGTGATGGCATCCCTGTGGTACACAGGAAGGCGCACTTGTGGTGGACAATAGTGAGAACATCTCTGTGGTAGACAGTGTGGAGGACATCACTGTGGTAGACAGTGGAAAAACATCCCTGTGGTGCAGTGAAGGACATCTCTGTGATCTAAAGAGGGAAGGATATCCTTGTGGTGGGCAGTGGGGAGAACACCTCTGTGGTGGACAGTTGAGAAGAAGTCCCTGTTGTACAAAGGTGGACATCCCTATGGTGGATGGTGGGAAGATGTTCCTGTGTTGGACAGTGAAGAGGACATCCCTGTAGTGGACAGTGGATAGGATGTCTCTGTGGTGGTCAGTCTGGAGTACACCCTTGTGGTGGACAGTGTTGAGGACATACCTGTGGTACACTGAAGGATGTCCCTGTGGTGGACTGTGAGGAGAACCTTTCTGTGGTTGACAGTGAGGAGGACGTCTCTGTAGTTGTCAGTTGAGAGGACACCCCAGTGGTGGAAAGTGGTGAGGATGTCTCTCTGGTACACAGAAGGACATCTCTGTAGTGGACAGTGAAGAGCATGTCCCTGTGGTGGACAGTGAAAAGGATGTCTCTATCATGGACAGTGGTAAGTTCTTCCCTGTAGTGGACAGTAGGGAGGAAGTCCCTGTCATGTACAAAAGTAAGTCCTTGTTTTGGAAAGTGGAGTGGATATCCATTTCTTAGACAATGGAGAGCATGTCCTCGTGGTGGACTGTGGGGAAAACTTCCTTTTGTTTGACAGTCAGCAGGACATCTCTATGGTTTTCTGTGGGAAGAACGTTTCTGTTGTGGACAGTGGGGAGGATATCTCTGTGGTGGACAGTGTGGAGGATGTTTCTGTGGTGGAGAGTGGAGAGGATGCCCTTGTGGTTGACAGCTGTGGAGATGTCTGTGTGGTACACAGGAGGATATCCCTGTGGTGGACAATGTTTAGAATGTCCCTTTGCTGTACAGTGGGGAGGATGTTTCTGTGGTGCACAGGAGGACATCTCTGTGTTGGACATTCAAGTGGACATCCCTGTGGTGAGAGTGAGAAAGACATTCTTGTGGTGGATAATTAGGACATCCCTCTGGTGGACAGTAAGTGGTTGTACCTGTGGTGGACAGTACAAATAACATCACTGTGGTGGACAATGTGGAGGATGTCATTGTAGTGGTCAGTGGGAAGCACACCCCTGTGGTGAAGCGTGGTGAGGAGGTCTTTGTGGTACACAAAAGGATGTTCCTGGGGTGGACAGTCGAAAGGATGTCCCTGTGGTAAACAGTGGGGAGGACATACCTGCGGTGCAGTGGAGGACGTCCTTGTATTGGACAGTTGGGAGGACATCCCTGTTTTGGACAGTGGGGAGGACATCTTTGTGGTGGACAGTGGGAAGGACACTCTTTGGTGGACAGTGAGGAGGATTTCACTGTGGTGGGAAGTGGGGAGAATGTCCATTTGCTAGTCAGTATGGAGGATGTTCCTGAGTTGCACAGGAGGACGTCCCTGTGGTGGATGTTGAAGAGGACATTCTTGTGGAGGACAATGAGGAAGACGTCCCTCTGGTGGACAGTGGCTAGGATTTTTCTGTTGTGGACAGTGGAATGGACATTCCTGTGGTAGACAGTGGGGAACACATATCTGTGGTGCACAGTGGGGAGGAAATACCTGTGGTAGGCAGTGAGGAGGATGTCCCTGTGGAGGACAGTGGGTAATATGTCCCTTTGGTGGACAGAGGGGAGGACATCACTGTGGTTGACTGTGTTTAGACATCCCTGTTGTGGACAGTGAGGAGGATTTCCATGTGGTGGATATTTAGGAGGATTTCCCTGTGGTGGACAGTGGGGAGGACATCCCTGTGGTGGACAGTGTGGAAGACGTTTCTGTGGTGGAAAGTGAAGAGGACAAACCTGTGGTTACAGTGAGAAAAACATCCCTGTGGGGGACAATGAAAAGGACATCCCTTTGCTGGACAGTAGTGAGGATGACCATTTGGTGGACAGTGGGGAGGTTATACCTGCGGTTTACAGTGGGAAGGACATCCCAGTAGAGGACAGTGAGGAGGACATTCCTGTGATGTTCAGTGAGGAGGATTTCCATGTGGTGGACAATGGGAAGGACTTACCTGTGGTGGATATTTGGGAGGACAGACCTGTGGTGGACAGTGTGGAGAATTTCCTGTGATGGACTGTGAAGAGGACATCACTGAAGTGGACAGTGGGGATGATTTTACTATTGTTGACAGTGGGGAGAACGTCCTTTTGCTGGGACGTGGTGCACAGGAGGAGGTCCCTGTGGTGAAAGTTGAAGAGGGCATCCCTTTCATTAAAATAGAGGAGGACATTTCTTTGGTAGACAATGAGAAGGACGTACCTCTGGTGGACAATGCACAGAGTTTTTCTGTGGTGGACAGTGGAGAGTACATCCCTGTGGTAGACAGTGAGGAGCACATCTCTATGGTCAACAGTTGGAAGGACATCCCTGTGGTGGAAAGTGAAAAGAATGCTCTTGTGGTAAACAATGGGGAGGATATCCCTGTGGTGTACAGTGGGGAGGACATCCCTGTGGTTTATATTGGGAAGACATCCTTGTGGTGGACAGTGAGGAGGATGTCGCATTGGCGGACAGTGGGGAGGATTTCACTGTGGTGAAAAGTGGGAAGGATGTCTATGTGGTAGACAGTGGAGAGGATGTCCCTGTGGTGGAGAGTTGGGAGGACATTCTTGTGGGAGACATTGGGAAGGATGTCAATGTGTTGGACAGTGGGGAAAATATCTAAATGGTAGACAGTTTGGAGGAAATCCCTGTGGTGCACATGAGGACATCCCTGTGGTGGACAGTGGGAAAAATTTCACTGTGGGTGAAAGTGGAGAGTATTTCCTTGTGCTTGGCAGTGGAGAGGGTGTTCCTGTGGTGCACAGGAGGACAACACTGTGGCAGACAGTAAAAGGATGTCCCTTTTGTTGACAGTGAGGAGAACTTCTCCATGATGGTTAGAAGGAAAGCCCTGTTGTGGACAGTGGTGAGGATGTACCTGTTGTGGACAGTGGAGAGAATATCTATGTGGTGGACAGTGGGAAGGACATCCCTTTGATGGACCGTGAGGAGGACATCCCTGTGGTGACAGTGAGGAGGACATGCCTGTGGTGGACAATGAGAAGGACTTACCATTGGTGGACAGTGGGAAGGATTTCTCTGTGATAACCATTGGGCAGGACATCCCTTTGGTTGAGAGTGGGAAGCATATCACTGTGGAGGACAGTGTCGAGCACATCTATGTTGAGGTCAGTGATGAGGATGTCCCTCTGTAGGACAGTGAGGAAGATTTTCCTGTGGTTGACGGTGGGTAGGACATTTCTGTGGTGGACAGTGGGTAGGACATCTCTGTGGTGGACAGTCATGAGCACGTTCCTGTGGTGGACAGTGGGGAAGATGTCCCTCTGGTGGACAGTGGGGAGGACATCCCTGTAGTTTACAGTGGGGAAGACATCCCTGTGGTGGACAGTGAGAAGGACTTACCAGTGGTGGACAGTGAAAAAGATTAGCCTGTGATGGACAGTGGGATGGATGTCTCTGTGGTGGACAGTGGGAAGGAGGTCCCTGTTGTGGACAGGTGTGAGGACATCCCTGTGATATAAAATGGGGAGGAATTCTTTGTGTTTGAATGTGAGGATAGCATACATGTGGTGAAATGTGGGGAGGATGTCCCTGTGTTGCAGAGGAGGACATCCCTATTTTGGGCAGTGGAGAGGATATCTCTGTGATAGACTGTGGGAAGAACATCTCTGTGGTGGACAGTTGTGAGGACCAGAGAGAAATCTTTTCCACTGTCCACCACAGGGAAGTTCTCCCCACAGGAACATTAACACCACAGTCCACAACAAGGGCCTCCTCCTCACTAACCACCACAGGGACATCCTCCCCACTGTCCACCACAGGGACATCCTTCTTTGTACTACTGGGAAGTCCTCCCCACTGTTCACCACAGGGACATTTTTCCACTGACCACCACAAGGACATCCTAAACACTGTCCACCACAGTGGTGGCCTTCACAATGAATTCCTCCCCACTGTCCATAATAGAGATATCCTCCCCACTGTCCACCACAAGGACATCCTCCTCACTGTCCACCACAAAGTCTTCCCTTATGTCCACCACAGGAACATCTTTTCTGCTGTTCATTACAGGAATGTCTTTTGAACTGTCCACCACGGGGATGTTCTTTTTACTGTCCACCACAGAGATATGCTCCCCACTATTTACCACATCGACATCCTCCTCACTGTCTACCACAGAGATGTCCTCCTCAATGTTCACCACAGGAATGTCCTCTCCACTGTCAACACAGGGAAGTCCTCACCATTGTAGTGGGAAGGGCATACCTGTTGTGGACAGTGAGGAAGACTTCCCTGTGGTGGACAGTGGGGAAGAAATCACTGTGGTGGACAGTGGGTAGGACATCTTTGTGGTGGACAGTGAGAGGGACATTCCTGTAATGGACATAGTGGAGGATGTGCCTGTGGTGGAATGTAGGGAGGACATCCTTGTGCCTTACAGCGTGTAAGACATCCCTGTGGTGGACAGTGAGGAGGACATCCCTGTGGAGGACAGTGGGCAGGATGTCCCTGTCCTGAACAGTGGAGATGTGGTTCATGTGGTAGACAGTGAGGAGGAATTCCCTTTTGTTGACAGTGAGGAGGACATCCCTGTGGTTGACTGTGGAGAGGACATTTTTTGTGGACCAGGGGGAGGATTTCACTGTGGTGGACAGTGGGGAGTACATCCTTGTGGTGGACTATTGGGAGGACGTTCCTGTGGTGCATAAGAGGATGTCACTGTTGTGGACAGTGGGGAGGGTGTGCCTGTGTTGGACTGTGTGGAGGACATCTTTGTGGTGGAGAGTGGAGAGGACTTCACTGTGGTGACATTGGGGAGGACATCCCTATGGTGGTCAGTGAGGAGGATTTCCCTGTGGTTGACAGTGGGGGGATATTTCTGTGGTTGACAGTAAGAAGGACCTTCCTGTGGTACAGTGGAGAAGACTTTTTTTTATTGTGGACAGTGGGGAGAACATCTCTGTCGTGGATAGTGTTGAGGATGTGTCGGGCTGGAGAGATGGCTCAGCAGTTAAAGGCTAGGCTCACAACCAAAAATATAAGAGGATGTGGTTTTGGTACATATGAGGACATCAATGTGGTGGACAGTGGTGATAATGTCCCTTTGGTAGACAGTGTGGAGGACGTCTTTTTGCCAGACATAAAGAAGGACGTCTCTGTAGTGGACAGTGGGGTGGACATACCTGTGGTAGACAGAGAGGAGGATGTACCTGTGGTGAACAGTGGGAAGAACATGTCTGTGGTGAACAGTTGGGAGAACATCCCTGTTGTCCACAAAAGGATATCACTGTCATGGACAGTGTGTAAAATGTCCCTGTGGTTGACAGTGGAGAGGACATCTCTGTGGTGGACAATGTGGAGAATTCCTTGTGGTGGTCAATGAGGAGGAGGCCCCTGTATTAGACAGGAGGCAGGATGTCCCTATGGTAGAGTGGGGGAAGGACATATTTGTTGTTGAGAGTGGGGAAGATTTTCCTGTGGTGAAAGTGGGAAGGACATATCAGTGTTGGACAGTGAAGAGAACATCCCTGTGGTTGACAGTGGTAAGGACGTCCCTGTGGTACACAGTAGGACATCCCTGTGGTGGACAGTGGTGAGAACGTCCTTGTGGTGGACAGTGGAAAGTACATCTGTTTGCAAGACAGCAGTAAGGACGTACCTGTGGTGGACAGTGGGGAGAACATTTCTGTGTTGTAGAGTGGGGAGGATATCTCTGTTGCAGACCATAGAGAGGAGGTCTCTTTGGTGGACAGTGATGAGGATGTGGGTGAGTTGCAGAAGATGATGTCCCTGTGGTGGACAGAGGGAAGGACATCCTTGTGGTTTACAATGTGGAAGACATCCCTGTAGAGGATAGTGGAAAGAACTTACCTGCTGTGAACAGTTGGTAGAGGCCATGGAGGAGGATTTGGTGAATAGCAGGAAAGATATACCTGTCGAAAACAGTGGAAAAGACATAACTGTGGTGGAGAGTGGGGAGAACATCTCTATGCTGGACAGTGGAGAGGAAGTCTGTGTGGTGAACAGTGGAGAGGACTTCACTTTGGTGCACAGGATGATGTCCCTGTGGTAGACAGTGGAGAGGACATATTTATGGTGGACTGTGGGGAGGACTTAACATTGGTGGACAGAGGGGAGGATGTTCCTGTGGTGGACAGTGCGAAAGACATCTTTATTGTGTACAGAGAGGAAGAGATCCCTGGGGTGAACAAGAGGAAGACACTGATGGAATATGAGAAGGATGTCCCTGTGGTGGACAGTGAAAAGGACATCTGTGTGGTGGACACTGTGAAGAAAATCCCTGTGGTGGGCAATGGGGAGTAGGCCCCTTTTGTGGACAGTAGCGAGGAAGTCCCTGTGGTGGACAGTGGGGACGACATCACTGTGGTGGAGAGTAGGGAGGATATCCTTGTTGTGAAACATGGGGAGGATGTTTCTGTGGTGGACAGTTGGGAGGATATGCAAATAGTGCCCAGGAGAAAGTCCCTGTGGTGGACAGTTGTGAGGATGTCCCTGTGGTAGACAGTGTGGAGGATGTCCCTGTGGAGGACAGGGGGTATTCATCTCTGCTGTTGACAGTGAGGAGGATGTCCCTGTGGTGAACAAAAGGATGACCCTGTGGTAGACAGTTGGGAGGATGTCCCTGTGGTGGACTGAGAAAAGGACATCTCTGGAAAACATTGTGGAGAAGGTCACTGTGACTGTCAATGGGGAGGACGCCCCTGTGGTGGACAGTGGGTTAATATCTCTGTTGTGGACGATGGGGAGAAAGTTTCTGGGGTGAACAATGGGGATTACATGCCTGTGGTGCACAGGAGGACGTCCTTGTGGTGGACGGTGTGAGGACAACCCTAGGGTAGACAGTGTGGATTATGTACCTGTGGTGGACAGTGGGAAAGATATCTCTATGGTGGATAGTGGGGATGATGTCCCTGTGGTGAAAAAGAGAATGACCCTGTGGTGGACAGTAAGGAGGATGTCCCTGTGCTGGACAGTGGAAAGAATATCTATGTGGTGGACATTGTGGAGGAGGACCCTGTGGTGGTCAATGAGGAGGACGTTTCTTTGGTACACAGAAGGACAGCCCTGTGGTAGACAGTGTGAAGGACATTTCTGTGCTGTACAGTGGGGAGATTGTCTCTGTGGTAAACAGTGGTGAGGATGTACCTATGGTGGACAGTGTGGAGAATTTACCTGTGGTGGACAGTGGGGATGACATCACTGTGGTGGACAGTGAGGAGGACATCTCTTTGTTGGACAGTGGTGAGGACATTCCTGTGATGGACTATTTTGTTGTGGACAGTGAAGAGGGCATCCCTTTGTTGGACAGTGGGGAGGATGTCCCTGTGGTTAACAGTGGGGAGGACATCTCTCTGGTGCTCAATGGAAAGGATGCCTCTCTGATGGACAGTGGAAAGGATGCACCTTTGGTATACAGGAGGACACCCCTGTGGTGGACACTGGGGAGGAAATCTTTTTGGTGGACAATGGGGAAAACATCCCTGTGGTGCACAAGAGGACTTCGATGTGCTAAACAGTGGGGAGGATGTCCCTATGGTGGACAGTGGAAAAGACATCTCTGTTGTGGACAGTGTGGAGGACATACCACTGGTGGTCAATAGGGAGGATGCCTTTGTGGTGGACAGTTGGGAGGACACCCCTGTGGTGCACAGTGTGGGGGACATCCCTGTGGTGCACAGAAGGACATCTCTGGAGTGGACAGTAGGGAGAACAATCCTGTGGTGGAAGTGGGGAGGACATTTCTTTGCTTGAGAGTGGTGACGATGTACCTGTTTTGACAGTGGGGAGGATGGCCCTATTGTGGACAGTAGGAAGGACTTCTCTGTAGAGGACAGTGGGGAGGACAT
The DNA here is from genome assembly GCF_011762505.2 of Arvicanthis niloticus. NCBI lineage: Eukaryota > Metazoa > Chordata > Mammalia > Rodentia > Muridae > Arvicanthis > Arvicanthis niloticus. The sequence continues at coordinate 462,190 of NW_023044983.1, forward strand.
TCCTGTGGTGCAAAGAAGGACTTCCCTGTGGTGGACAATGAGGTAGACAGTCCTGTGGTGGACAGTGGGGAAGACATCACTGTGGTGAACAGTGGAGAAGAAGTCTGTGTGTTGGACAGTAGGGAGGAATCCTTGTGGTGGTCAGTGGGGAGGACTTCCCTGTGGTTGACCATGGGTAAGAAATATCTTTTATGGACAGTGAGATGGAAATCCCTGTAATGGACAGTGGGGAGAATGTACCCGTAATGGAAAGTGGGGAGGACATCCTTGTGGTTTACAGCACAAAAGATATCCCTGTGGTGGACAGTGTGGAGGACTTCCCTGTGATTAAGAGTGGGGAGGACTTCTCTGTGGTGGACAGTGAAGAGATTGCCCTGTGATGGATGATGGGGAGGATGTCCCTGTGGTGGACAGTGGGGAAGACATCCCTTTTGTGAACAGTGAGGAGGAAATCTCTATGGTGGACAGTAGGGAGGACGTCCCTGTGGAAGACATTGGAGAGGAATTTCCTGTGGTGTAAATTGGGTAGGAATTTTTGTGGTGTATTATGGGGAGGACGTTCTTTTGGTGGACAGTCAGGAGGACTTCCAGGTGTTGGACATTTAGGACAACCCTGTGGTGGACAGGGGAAAAGACATATTTGTGGTGGACACTGGTGAGGACATTTCCATTGTGGACTGTGAAAAGGATGTATCTTTTGTGGATGGTGGAAAGGATTTTCATGTGGTGGACAGTGGGGAGGACGTCCCTGTGTTGGACAATGGAGAGGACTTTTTGTGAAGGACACTTGGGAGGACTTATTTGTTGTGGACAGTGCAGAGGACATCCCTGTAGTGGACAGTGGAGAGGATTTTCTTGTGACTGACAGTGGTGAAGACATCTCTGTCTCAAAATGTGAGGATAACGTTTCTGTGTTGAAAAATCAGGAGGACTTCCCTGTGGAGGATAGTGGGGAGCAGGTTTCTGTGGTGGATAGTCAGGAGGACAACTCGGTGGTGGAAAGTGAGGTGGAGAGTGGGGAAGAATTCCCAGTTGAATAGAGTGGGGAAGAAATCCCTGTGGTGGACAGTTGGTAAGACATCTCTGTGGTTGACAGTAAGATTGGCATCCCCGTAATTGACAGTAGGGAGGATGTACCTCTTGTAGAAAGTAGATAGGTCATCCTTGTAGTTTACAGTGTGGAAGATAACCCTGTGGTGTACAATGTGAAGGACTTCCCTGTGGTGATCAGTTTGGAGGACTTCTCTGTAATAGACAGTGAGGAAGACGTCCCTGTGGTGAATAGTGGGGAGGATGTCCCTGTGGTGGACAGTGAAGAGGACTTCCCAGTGGTGTATGTGGGGAGTATGTACCAATAGTGGACAGTGGAAAGGATGTCCCTCTTGTTGACAGATGGCAGAATGTCCCTTTGGTGGATGGTGGGGAGCTCTTACCTGTGGTTGACAGTGAGGAGGACATCTCTATGTGGATAGTGGGGAGGACGTTTTGTAGTGGACGGGAGGATTTCTCTATGGTGCAAAGTGGGAAGGACAACATTGTATTGTATTATGGGGAATACTTTCCTGTGGTGGACAGTCAGCAGGACTTCCCTGTGATGAACAGTGAGGAGGAAAACCCTGTTGATGACAGGTGGAAGATATCTTTGTGGTGGACAGTGGGGAGGACATTGCTTTGTTGAACAGTGAGGAGGACGTCTCTGTTGTGGACAGTGGAAAAGATTTCTCTGTGGTGGACAGTGGGGAGGACATCCCTGTGATGGACAGTGGGAAGGACATTCCTGTGATGGAAAGTGGGGAGGACTTCTTTGTTGTGGACAGAGAGGAGGACATCCCTGTGGTAGACAGTGGGGAGGATGTCACTCTGGGCATGAAATCCCATTGGTGGACAGTGGGTAAGAATCTCTGTGGCTACATTGAGATGGACATCCCTGTAATGGACAGTGGGGAGGAGTAATTGTGGTGGAAAATAAGGATGACATCCTTGTGTTTTACAATACAGAAGATATTCCTGTAATAGACAATGTGGAACACTTCTCTGTGGTGAACAGTGGGCAGGACATCCCTTTGTGGACTGTTTTGAGGATGTTACTGTGGTTGCCCGTAGGGAGGACATCCCTGTGATGGACAGTGTGGAGGATTTCTTTATTGTGGACAGTGAGGAGGACGTCCCTGTGGTGGACAGTGTGGAGGACTTCCCTGTGTGAACAGTGGGGAGGATTTCTCTGTGGTGGACAGTTTGGAGGACTTCACTCTGGTAGTCAGAGGAGAGGATGTTCCTGTGGTGGACAGTGTGGAGCACTTCTTTGTTGTGAACAATGAGGAAGACATTGCTTTGGTGGCAGTGGGGAGGATGTTCCTGTTGTTGACAGTGAAAAGGACATCCCTGTTGCATGATGTGCAGATGATGTTTCTGAAGTGGACCATCGGCAGGACTTCCCTGTGGAGGACAGTAAGGAGCATGTCTCTGTGGTGAACATTGGTGAGGACATCTCTGTGGTGGAGAGTGAGGAGGATGTCCCTGTAGTCGTCAGTGTGTTAAACTTTACTGTGGTGGACAGTGGGCATGAAATGCCTTGGGTGGACAGTGGGTAAGGCATCTCTGTGGCTATAGTGAGATGGACATCCCTGTAATGGACAGTGGGGAGGATGTAATTGTGGTTGAAAATATGGAGGACATCCTTTTGGTTTACAACACAGAAGATATCCCTGTGGTGGACAATGTGGAGCATTTCCCTGTGGTGAACAGTGGGGAGGACATCCTTGTTGTAGACAGTTTTGAGGATGTTACTGTGGTTGCCAGTGGGGAGGACATCCCTGTGATGGATAGTGTGGAGGATTTTTTTACTGTGGACAGTGAGGAGGACATTACTGTGGTGGACTGTGGGGAGGATGTATTTGTGGTGAAAATAGGGAGGACATCCTTTAGGTTTACAATGCAGAAGATATCCCTGTGGTGGGCAGTGTGGAGCACTTCCCTGTGGAAAACAGAGGGGAGAACTTTTCTGTGGTGGACAGTTTGGAGGACGTCACTGTGGTGGTCAGTGGAGAGGACGACCCAGTGGTGGGCAGTGGGGAAAGTGTCCCTCTGGTGGCCAGTGCAATGGATGTCCATTTGGTGGATGGTGGGGAGGACTTTTTTTGGTTGACAGTGAGGGTGACTTTTCTGTGTGGACAGTGGGAAGGATGTCTTTGAGGTGGAAAATGGGGAGGGTTTGTCTATGGTGTAAAATGGGGAGGACGTCCTTGTGAAATATTATGAGGAGCACGTTCCTGTGGTGGACTGTGAGGAGGACATTCCTGTGATGGACAGTCAGGAGGACATTCCTGTGGTGGACAATGAGGAGCACATCTCTGTGGTTGACAGTGGGGAGGACATTCCTGTGGTGGACAGTGAGGAGGATGTCACTGTGGTGGAGAGTGGGGAAGATTACACTGTGGAGGACAGTGGGGAGAATATCCCAGTAGTGGACAGTAGGTAGGATATCTCTGTAGTAGACAGAGAAAGGGACATCCCTGTAATGGACAGTGGGGAGGATGTCCCTGTGGAGGAAACTGGAGAGGACTTCCCCATGGTGGACAGTGAAGAGGACATCCCTAGGACAGTGTGGAGGAATTCCTGTGGTGGATATTGGAGAGGACATCCTTGTGGTGGGCAGTGAGAAGGATGTTCCTGTGGTGGATAGTGTTTTAGACAATGGGGATCACAGCTCTGTGGTGGACAGTAAGGATGATGTCCCTCAGGTGGACAGTGGGGAAAACTTCTCTGTAATGACAATGGGGAGAAATTCTCTCTTGTGGACTGTGGGTAGGAAATCGTTGTACTGGACAGTGAGAGGGATATCCCTGTAACAGACACTGGGGAAATGTCGCTGTGGTGGTCAGTGGGTTTGACTTCACTGTGGTGGACAGTGAGGAGGACTTCCCAGTTGTGGACAGTGAAGAGGATGTTTCTGTGCTGGACAGTGGGGAAGACATCCCTGTGATGGATGGTGGAAACAACATCTCTGTGGTGGACCGTGGGGAGAACATCTCTGTGGTGGACAGTGGGGAAGACTTTTCTGTAGTGTAAAGTGAGTAGGACTTCCCAGGTGGAGACAGTGGGGAAGACGTCCCCATGGTGGACAGCAGGGAGGATATCCTTTTGGTGGACAGAGAGTACTTTCCTGTTGTTGACAGTGAGAAGGACATCCCTGTGTGGATAGTTGGGAGGACATCTTGTGGTAGAAAGCGGGGAGGATTTCTCTATGGTGTAAAGTGTTGAGGACGTACTTTTGGTATTATGGAGAAAAACATTCTTGTGGTGGACAGTCAGGAGGACTTCCCTGTGATAGACAGTGTGATGGACAGTGATGGAAAACACTTTACAGTGGTGTAAAGTGTTGAGGACATACTTTTGGTATTATGGAGAAAAACATTCTTGTGGTGGACAGGGCAAAAGACGTTTTTTGGTGGACAATCGAGAGGACATTCCTTTGGCGGACAGTGAAAGGGACATACCTTTTGTGGACAGTGGAAAAGATTTGCTGTGGTGAACAATGGGGAGGACATCCCTGTGTTGGACAGTGGAGAGGAATTTTTTGTGATGGACAGTGGAGAAGATTTCTTTGTTGTAGACTGTGTGGAGGACATCACTGTTGTGGACAGTGGGGAGGATGTCTCTGTGGTTGATAGTGAGGAGGATATCCCTGTGGAGGACGTTGATGATGACATTTGTGTGGTGGAGAATTGGGAGGACTTCCCTCTGGTGAACAGTGTAGAGGACTTCCCAGTGGTGAACAGTTTTGAGGACTTCTCTGTGGTGACCGTGAGGAAGACATCCCTGTGGAGAATAGTGGGTAGGACATTCCTGTGTGGATAGTGGGGAGGATGTTTTGTAGTGGACAGTGGGGAGACTTTTTCTATGGTGTAAAGTGGAAAAATGTCCCTGTGGTATATTATGAGGAGGACTTGTGGTAGACAGTGAGGAGGACATTTCTGTGGTGGACAGTGGAAAGAATTTCACTGTGGTGAACAGTGGGGAAGACATCCCTGTGTTGGACAGTGGAAAAGACTTTCCTGTGATGGACAGTGTGGAGGACCTCTTTGTTGTGGACAGAGAGGAGGACATCCCTGTGGTGGACAGTGGGGAGGATGTTTATGTGATTGACAGTGGGGAGGATATCCCTCTGGCAGAAAGTGAAGATGATGTTCCTATGGTGGACTGTCGGCAGGACTTCCCCATGGTTGACAGTGGGAAACACATCCCTGTGGTAGACAGTGTGGAGGACGTCTCTGTGCTGTGGAAAGGAAAGGACATCTCTGGGTTGGACGGTGGTGAGGATGTACCTTTGGTGGACAGTGTGGAGGATTTACCTGTGGTGGACTGTGGGGAGGACATCCCTGTGAAAGACAGTGAGGAGTACATCCCAGGTGTTGGACCATGCGGTGGAATTTCCTGTGATGGACAGTGTGGAAAACATCTTTGTTGTGGACAGTGAGGACATATCTGTGGTGGACAGTGAGGATATCCCTGTGGTTGACAATGCAGAGGAAATCACTGTGGTGGAAAGTGAGGATGATGTTTCTGTGGTGGACTGTCAGGAGGACATTTTGTGTGGACAGTAGGGAGGATGTCTTTGTGGTGGACAGTGGGGAGGAGATTCTTTTGGTTAACAGCGAGGAGAATATCCCTGTGGTGGACAGTGGGAAGGAAATACCTGTGTTTGACAGTGGAAAGGACATTTTTGTGGTAGATGATGAGGATGAAATCTTTATATTGGACAGTGGAGAGGAACTCCCTGTTGTGGTCAGTAGAGAGGATGTCCCTGTGGTGCACGGGAAAACATCCTGATGATGGAAATTGAGAGGACGTCCCTGTGGTGGATAGTGTGGAGGACGTCTCTGTGGTTGACAATGGAGAGGACATTCCAGTGGTGGACTGTGGTGAGTACGTCTCTGTGGTGGAGAGTGAGATGGATGTCCCTGTGGTGCACAAGAGGATGTCCAGGTTTTGGACATTGTAGAGGATGTCTCTCTGGTGGACAGTGGGAAGGACATCTCTATGGTGGACAGTTTGGAGGATGTCCCTGTGTTGGTCAATAGGAAGGATGCCCCTGTGGTGGAGAGTGAGGAGGATGTCCCTGTGATGGACATGGACGAGAAAGACTCTGGTGGACATTGGGGAGGGCATTTCAGTGGTAGACATTGAGGAGTATATCCCTGTGTTGGACTGTTGGAAAAACTTATCTGTTATGAACAATCTGGTGGACATCACTGTTGTGAAAAATTAAGAGGATGTTTTTGTGGTGTACAGTTGGGAGCAAGTCTCTGTGGTTAACAGTTGGGAGGACATTCCTGTTGTAGACAGGGGGAAGCAAGTCTCTGTTGTTTCCAGTAGAGAGGACATCCCTGTGGTAGACAGTGAGGACACCCCTGTTTGGACAGTGGGGAGGACTTTCCTGTGATGTTGAGGGCCAACTTTTAGCAGAAAGTGGCTATCAGCTTTGCAGCCATCTTGAGCCATATACCCTGACATGAGACTTGTATTATAATAGCCTACAACAGCTGAGCACACTCTGATAACATCTTGCTTTGGATACCCAGGACTTTCCTTGGGTGTGTGAGATTAAAGGTGTGTGAGATTAAAGGTGTGTGACGTAAGAGTGTGACCTAGAGATCAGATTTAGAGACAAGACCTAAGGACATGATTAAAGGCATGACCTGAAGTCATGGCTTAGAAGTGAGACATATAAAAGGATAGAGGCAGACAGAGAAATTAACAGATTACTTGACATTAGGTAGAAGACACTTGGCTCTAGAGAGAACAATTTGGAGTAACAGAGACTCAGAAACTAGTAGTTTGAGTAGACATTAGACACTGGGAAGAAAACAGGAGTACAACTAAGAACTAGAAGGAGTACAGCTAGGAACTAAGAACTAGGAACTCAAGACTTGGGACTTGGACTAGGAAGAGAGACTGAAGAACAAACGGGACTGAAACACACTCTGTCTGGTCTCCATTCTTTGAGTCAGTCCTCACACTCTCTCTCTTGCTGAACCCCGACCCTCAGACCAGAGTGGCATCTTGGGCTAGGATACAGTGGCCACCAAATGAGGGGCAGCCCGGGCCTCAACATTTTGCTCGGGCCGCAACAGTTTTGGCCACCCAAAGTGGGCCAACTTAGTCCTCAACATTTTTTGGCACCTGAACGTGGGACTAGTTGTGGTCCTTGACATTTTTTGGTGCCCATCGTGGGGCTAGTGCGGTCCTCAACATTTTTTGGTTCCACAAAGTGGGGCAGCCTAGGCCCCAACATTTTTGGCACCTGAACGTGGTATTAGTGTGGTTCTCAACACAGTGAGGAGGACATTTCTGCCCATACCTGCTGGGATTCGATGAGATCCTAGTACGGGGAGAGAAATAATGAAAGAGACAAGAGACACAAGGAAGATGCACCAGTCTGAATGTCTGATCTAGTGCTTAAATTTTATTTTTCAGGCTGCCATTATAAAGGCAAGCAGGCAGGAGGATCATCTGACAGTCAGGGTCATCCAGTAATTGCAGAGTTCTCGAAGCCCACAAGAATTCCTAACCAAAATTACTTATCTAAATATTTTCTCACAAGAAGGCAATTAAAACATTTCTCAGCCTTAGTTGCTTATCTGATTAACATTTTTTCCCTGGCAGAAGGGCAATAAATAAAATATTCCCTAACTCTGGCTGTTTACTTAACTGACAGTTGCTCTCAGGCAGAAGGAGGTCTTGGCTCCCAGCATCTCCTCCTTTCTAACAATTTTTAAAGGAACTGGTCTGAGAAATTGGAAATTTGTGAATCTCATTGATAAATTAGTGGGCATTAACCAGAGGGGGGAAGATTGACCTGATCCTCCCATTATCATTAGAAATGGTGTTTTTGGGAGAAGGAGAGGGTTAAATGTCTCATGGCTTCATAGGATATTGAGGGTCCTAGTCAGCTGCTTTGAGACACAAGAAATTAACACCAACCTCTATGCAATCAGGTTTGCTTCATGGGGGACTCAGATGCAGACAATTTTGTTCCTCCCCCTGTGGTACCTCATCACGTTCCCCTTGCAGGTACCCACACTGTGTTCGTGCCATGTGAACCAGCATGCATATATCTGAGTTCTATGCAGCTCCTAAAGGAGATATGTCAATGCAAGTCTCAGCCATGTCTCTATCAGCCAGATCAAGTCTGTGATAAATACATGTAGAGGTTTAGATGCCAAGGAGTCAATTTGTTATTTTACAAAGCCAGTAAGTCTGTTAAAGGCCCAAGGACTGAAAACCAAAAGGAGAAAAGGACTGAGCACAGGGTTCAGGATGAAAGGCAGAAGGGTGGTAGGCCAAGGGGAAACAGAAAAGAAGTTTTTAAGCCACCCTTCTTCTTGTTCTCACTGTTTCTTTTGCCATTTTAATCTCTGTCTGATCTTGGCTATACTCTCTCTAACTACCACAGTGTGGTAAGTATAAAAACAGCATTCCTCCTTGAGGGCAGCAAATAGTCCCTTGTTGAAGGAAAGCCAGATCCAGCTCTCTGTGTTTTGGGGGGACAACTTCAGAAAGCAAAATAAGAGATTTTTCCAGATTAGTGATGTCAATCTCTAGCTCTCTGATGTCCTTGTCAGTGGCCCATCAAAGTTTCAGTAGTAGAAGTCCTGAGGCTGGCATCAGAATTAGAACTTCCAACAGCAGATACCATGGGTGGCCTCTTTATCTGGAAAGGAAAAATGAAGGGAATTCTCAGGGAGATCTCTCTTCCCTGGAATTGTCATCATGATCTAAGGCATTTTTCTCATTATCTATTTGTTTTATCAAGCATTCAGGGAGCCATCGGGCTCCTCCTTCTTTTGAGTCAAAAATACAAGCAGAGCCCCTGCCCCAGATAAGGACAGGGTCAGGGCCATTCCATCTAGATGTAAAGGGGTCTCTCCACATAATTGTGGCATAGTTTTTATTGGTCACAGTATGCCAGAGGCAATCAGCAGCAGACTTGCCAGGAGCATCCAGATTTAGAAAATTGAGAACAAACAAGTCATGATGAAGAATATTTCTAGGAGACCTCTTCTGGGTGTATAACTGTTGGGCCTAACACGAGGTCTAATCTCCATTCCACTTTCACCCTTCAGTCACATACACAGGTGGAGGGCACAAACAGGCCCTAGAGAGATTTACATACTAATGAAGTACCTGAAGGCCAGAGGTGGAGCCATTAAACATTCCTCCCCAGCCCCTCCCCCCTTCTCCCCTCCCCTTTTAACTCAGGTTAATCCTGGGTTTATGGGGGTATGCATCCAGATCCATCCACCATTCGCCATGTGAATAAACCAGTTTTGGAAACCCAAGGGCTTCCACGTGTGTTGGGGCCTCGCCAATATGAGGAACCATGAGGAGCCAGGGAGAGGCTTTTAGTTAATGAACAGCTGTGCCCAACTTCCAGCTGGAGGAAGCCAGAGCATTCCCAGCCGACTACCCACAGCATGGCAGGAAAAACCCTGGGATCCCCAGCCTTTTTTCCCAACATCTGGCACCTCAAACATGGGGCCTTGGAAGCCACACAGCCACGCAGCCACTGATACCATGGGAAAGGTAAGCCACCCAACTCTTGAAACAAGCAATCTGTTTTTTCCTCCTGTGTTTTAGTCGGAAGCCATCACGTGGATTTAAGTAAGCCAAAGGAGCTTTTGCTATCTCCTGGCCAGAGCCACTCTGGTGTTGGTTCAAGGCTTCCCTGGCCTCTGCTTAAATCCTGACAACCTACAATGGGCACTGGCAAAGACTTTCTATCTAGACTCTCTTTAAAACAAAAAGAAAACTGGTAATGCAGCAGCCATTTAAAAGCCATAAGGGCGGCTGCCAGTTCTTAAATCTGTGGGAAAGCTTGGCTCTCTTGGACCATTGTGGAATCCCCCAAAGCCAATAGGCCAAGGGAACGTTCCCATTGGACAAGGCATTTCTCCTCTTTTTCTATTGAAGACCCCCATACTTGGGAGACCCTTCCTCAAGCCTCCGGAAATTGCGACCACCCAAAGATCACAAGAAACCATACCTGGATGCAATCAGCAGAGGCTTTATTAGGGAAGTAAGCCGGCGGTCAAAACGACAAGCTCTTTAGCTCCAAGAGCAAGGTTTTGGCCTAGAGTGGTGGGTTAAAGGGTCTTTTATAGCATGGGGTGGGGGAAGGAAGGCATTTTCGCGCATTTACACATGAATGGTTGCATTTTTGCGTGGTTACACATGAGTGGTTGCATTTTCACGTGGTTACATATGATTGGTTATTTCAAACATCAGCAACTTGCAGAACTGGCAGAACTTGCAGAACCTCAGACCTCCCAGAAAGGAAGGGAGAGAGAGGTAAACACCAGATAGCCCATTACTCACTTGGGCTTCTTGGACTTATCTGGGCATGCTCTTGCATGCCTTTATTTTTGGTCATCCTGCCCCTGCAGGGACTTAATATTTTATTTTGACTAAATTTAAAATTGTTGGTGGTCTTTGCTGACCATGAAATTTTTGTTATTGTTTCAACGCTGCTTTCAAATTTTATTTTCACACTATCATGGGAAACTCCACCTCACGTAAATGTTCATCTCAGGCAAGGCAAATATACTCCCTACTAAAGACCCACAGGATAAGAATAGGCAAAAAGCAAGCCTCCTTGTTTTGGGAGGAAGTTCTTCAGATAGCACCATGCATGTCAGAGGATAATATTTACAGTCCAGACTCATGGAGCAAAGTAGCTTCCCTTATCAAAAACAGAGATAAAAAACCCCCTTGTGAGTTTTTGCTGATCTTAGCTGCAATTCAGCAATGTATAGGCCCATCAAAAATAGGACAGACTGAGAACAACACAGCTCATGGGGCCCCTCAGTCAAATGTACCCAAAGATCAAGGTCCCAAAAATCACTTTGTTTCAGACCTCAAGGCCCTTACCCAGCTAATAAGAGAGATAAAATTCATATGCCCACCCCTCCCCCCTTATGCCTTGGAGGAAATGAAACCATGTGCTCCTCCTGTTCCTCCCTCCCCCATCCAAAGGCAAGGCTCCATTAAAATACCAAAGGAGCTCTCCCCTGCCTTCCCACTTACCTCCCAACCAAAGAAAGATAAGTCCCCTCCCCCTCCTCTTAACCACAAAAGTATCTGTCCTTCAAAATCCGTAGCTAAAACCCAAACTGCTCAAACATTTCCAGTTAATATCCACCCCACTCGAGCTAAACCACTTAACTGGTACCCAGTCCAAGCCTCCGACCTAAAAGAACTCAGGCAGGCAGTGAAGGAAGATGGCATTCACGCACTGTGGACAAAATCCCTCCTACAGAGCCACATTGTCAACTTAAACAATCCCCCAAGATTGGAGAGATATTTGCCGTGTTGCCCTTCCTGATCCAATGTTTCTAGAATGGGAGGCCTACTATCGTGATGAGTGTCTTCAGAAAGTCAGGCAAAACCAGGGAAGGGAAGTTGACACTCCATGGGGTTTTAAAGAACTCTTTGGCCAGGAAGATTTCTCTTCTGGGGCACAACATGCAAGTCAGCCAGCAGGCTACTATGACCAGGTCCGCCTCTGTGCCATTCAAGCCTGGAATAGGCTTACTCCACCTTCAGGATCACAAGACCCTGCCCACTCCCTGCTCTCCCTTCATCAGAAGCCTGAAGAATCTCTATCTAATTTTATCCTCAGAACTAAAATGAGCTTAGAAAGAAAAATCTCCAAAACCTCTGCTAGAGACATTCTTCTTAAAACCATTGTTTGGGAAGGCATGACTTCTGAGTCTAGGCTAGCTTGCCAGGGTCTCCAGGAGGAGCATCACGATAGGTGGATTGTAGCAACCAGAGAAATAGGAACCCCATCAAATCAGGTCTCATCCATAGCTCAGGCATTTGTGGCAGCAATAAAAACAGAAAAAATCTGCCTCAAATGTGGGGAGACAAGACACTGGAAGGTTGAATGCCCTACAACCTGCCATCCCTGGGGCCAGGAGACACAGCGAGACTGTGAACGCTCGCCTCCCCTGCCATCGAGCTACATGAGCCAGGCTGGCAGGGCCACCACCAGTGGCACCATGCTCCCACAGGCTGCGGCCAACACCACGATATCTGTGGCACCCCAAGACCTGGCACCTAAGAGCCCTGTGGCCAGCGGTGTGCCCCAGGTCCTGGCACCCACCAGGCTGCTTGCATGGAACCCCGGAGAAGACGCAGTCCCCAGGCCCTCCCAGGCCTCATCACCTCCCACAGGCAGTGGGGACTCAGAGAAAAAGATTCTCGCCACCAAAGTCCTTAGCACTGTCAAATGGTTCAATGTCAAAAACGAATATGGATTTATAAACCAAAATGACACCGAAGAAAATGTGTTTGTACACCAGACTGCCATCAAGAAGAATAATCCACCCAAGTATCTGCATAGTGTGGGGGAGGGAGAAATTGTAGAGTTTGATGTGGTTGCAGGAAAAGGGGGTCCTAAAGCAACAAATGTGACTGGCCCAGATAGAGTTCCAGTAGAAGTAGAAGGGAGCCGCTATGCTGCTGATCAGCGCCGATATGGCAGGCGCCATGAACCTCCCCATAAAGCTGGTGAGATTAGACAGATGAAAGATGGAGTCACCGAGGGAACACAACTCCTGGTCCATCGGAATCCAACCTACCTCCCGAGGTTCCTCAGGGGACCTGCTCACCCACGCACGAGCCCATATCATTCCCTACAGGTGGTAGAGGACACAGAAAGAGCCAGCTCCAAGAGTGTCCCCCCCAGTTGTTGCCCACAGAAATTCTCTCCTCAAAACTCCAGGACAGTGAGTAATCCCCAGCCTAGTTCACAAAACTAGGCAGGCTTCTTTCTGTCTTCCCCCCTCTTTCTCCACATGTTCCTTGTTAGCTTCTTCTAATTTTTAGCTACCACTAGCTCCTGCCTAGTTCAAAAGACTAGGCCCCACTCTTTCTCCACGTGTTGCTGGTCAACTTCTCTACTTTAACTCCTCCTCCTCTTTCTCTCTGTCTATCTCTCCCTCTCCATGTGCTCTCCAGCTCAAGGGCAAGATGGTAGCAACCCCCTAGCCGCCACTTTGCCATCCCCCAGCTCCACAGAGAGGGCTCCTTCACAGACAACTGCTGTCTTTCAAGTCACAGTGCCTGCTGTGACTCTCCTAAGACTCCTTCCTTAGGTGGGAGATTCCTACAGCCTTTCACTCTCTGACTCTTGGATCTCCTATCAAGCCTATGTGTCTCTCCCTATAAACTTTCTTCAAGTTAGCCTTTTGATCCTTGTCTACATTTAAAATTTCTAAGAAAAAGAAAGGTGAATACAGGTCTTCTGCCAGAGCACCCAGAGGCCACATGGCAGAGCAAGGCCCCTCCCCACTGCTTCTAAACCCGCCATACTGCTTATCCCCAACAGGAGGGCCTGCAACAAACGTTCCTGTTTTTCAACCAAAAATTTTGAATATTTCCTTTTCTTCCTAACAGGAACACCTAGAACAACAATGCTTATGCCTTTCAACCAAAAATTTTGTCATTTTTTTATTTTAATGCTGCTTTTTCTCTCTAATACTCGTGATATATGTCCAACATTATTTTTTCAACCTTTATAATTTCTTCAAGGTTTAAAAGCCATCTAATTTCCTTCCACAGTTTAATTCAACATGCTGATCACCATTTCTTGAGTCTTAGTTAACAACTAATTTCTTTTACAGGCAAACTAACTGTTGCTGCCAATCCCAGATACAAAATTAAAATTGTTTTTCTCCCTCAGCCATCCAAAAACAGACTCAGAGATACTTCCAGGACTAAACTTTCCTCAAACACCTTTGCTTTTCCAGGATCTTAATGACAGGCCATAAGGTGCTTGTTCCCAAGCAATTTAATGCTCAGTATCCAGCCTACAGATATGTCCCTGCCAGAGATGCTGCTTCCCTACTGTGATTATCCTACAGGTATATCCACAGATCCAACAGAGTCCAGCCATCCTCTGGAACCTGCCTAAGATGCCAAGCTGCTTTCTCCCAGCCACCTCATCTGACTGAAGACTCCAGAGACACGCTGAGGTCCAGTGACAGCTCTACCTCCTGGAACCTGCCAAGCTGCCTTCTTGCAGCCATCTCATCTGACTGAAGACCCCAGAACATGCTGAGATCCAGAGACCCACACCAGGCTCCAGAGATGCATGCCAGAACCCAGAGATGTTTACTACAGAAGACAGATCCAGACCTTCCAGCTACAAATGAACTCTTTTGCCAAAGTCACATAGCTAAAGTTACATGTTAGTGAGGAAAACATAATGTCTATTTAGATTAATCAGATGTCATTACCCTCAAACTGTACAACCTGTATTTAATTGTTTCAATGATCCCCTGCCTTCCAAACCCTACCCTCAATTCCCATTACCCTTGACTTAGTTATGCTACACCCTCCGGCCTACATAGTGTTTTCTTTTGACTACCTCATCCAAAATTTTCACTAAAAAAGACTGAGATGTTGGGCCTTGAAGAGATGGTTTGGATATAGCCTGGTTGAATGAGCTTTGAACCTCTGAGACCCTTTAAGGGATGTTAGGATGTTCAGCTCTGTTCCTAGGCCCCCTTGATAGAGTGCTGGGTTTGAGATAGCCGGGGAACCCAACAGGATATTGCCTGTCAGGGATGGCAATTATCTCCCCATGCTCCCAGATTCCAGACTACTCCACAGGGTCCACATCTCTCATTAACCTGCACCTTGCAGACTACAGATGATACAGAGCTGCCCCTCTTTTATGAAAGAAAAGAGAGTGGGATGTTGGGCCTTGGAAGAGGTAACTCCATTTAACCTGTTACCTTCAGTCATGTAGGACACAGGTAGAGGGAGTGATTAACAAGTCTCTACCTCTAGAGATTTAAATATTAATGAATTATCAAAAAGCCAGGGGCGTAGCTAATTAAGTTATTCCCTCCCCTTTTTCCTTCCCTACAAAATTAGACTCCCCTGGCTTTTGGCGGGGGAAGCGTATACCACCTACATACATTTACCATGTCATGAACAATAAAAGCTTTGGAAAACTGGACTCCACGTGTCTCATGGTCTCTCCGCCAGATTCCCACCTTTTAGAACCCTGGAACCTTGCCGATGCAGCCACCAGCCCGCCCACCGACAGGTGTGTGAATGTGGGATCCTCCACTGGTGATGTGGGAAGCCCACCCAGGACCCTGATGCTGGACTGCCCTGGGACCCAGCCGCCAGACTCCCTCTTCCCCCGCCCATGAGATTTCTTCCCCACATATAACTTCCTCTTTTTTAATTCATGTAAAGTTTTCTTGATAGTCTGGAGGGCACGTTCACCAATGCCTTGCCCTTGAGGATTTTAAGGGATGCCAATAATATGTCTGATTTGTAATTGGTGGCAAAACTCTTGAAATTTTTTTCCAGTGTAGCCGAGACCATTGTCAGTCTTAATGATCTTATGCTTACCCATGACAGAAAGACAATTTAAGACATGGGCTATAACATTTTTTGAAGCCTCTCCAGTATGTAAGCTAGCAAAAATAAATCCACTAAAGGTGTCTATGGTCACATGAAAATATTTAAGACTACTAAATTCAGGAATGTGTGTGACATCCATTTGCCATATTTCATTTGGGACCAAACCTCTGGGGTTAACACCCAGGTGTGGGGCGGGCAAAAGTGTGACACAGGCAGGACATTGTTTAAAAATCTGGCATGCCTGTTTATGAGTGATCTTAAAAAGAAGGCAAAGGGTCTGAGCATTTAAATGATGGAAAGCATGGCTCTTCTGGGCCTGTTCTACAGAACCTAACAACACTGTAAATGTCAAGTGGGTGGCAGCATCTGCACAGGCATTTCCTCTAGAGAGGGGACCACGAGCATGGAGATGTCCAACAAAAAAGATGTGGCATCTAGAGGCAGTCAGCTTTTGAAGCTGAGAAAAAAGAGGGGCAGCATTTGTGGAGGGTCTAATATATGGGACTGTTTCAAGAATGGGAACAGAATGAGCAATATAGGCACTGTCAGTATACAAATTTAAAGGGCAATCTTTTAGTAATTGAAAAATCTTTATTACTGCAAAAAGTTCTACAAGTTGGGCTGATTTAAAGTGGGAACAAATAGGGGTAACGTGTCCATTTATAACGTAAGCTGCTGTCCCATTAGAGGAGCTATAAGTAAACACCAAACAAGCATTTCATATTGGTTGAGAAGAGTTAAACTTTGGGAAGATAAAGGAATGAATATTAACAAATTGAAGCAATTTATTAGCAGGGTAATGATTATCAATTATTCCCAAGAAGGAAGAGCAAGCTATGGGCCACTAATCTGTGGTTTGCATGGCATAATTATCTTATCAGGATCTTTTCTAAAAAACTGGCAACTAAGCTTAGCAACCAGAGAAGTATAAGGGATGAGTACTTTAGTGGAGGAAGCTGAAAGATGGGCCCTTAGAAGAGGGCCATGCGGCCAAAACACTCCTGTAGATGTATGCGAGGTGGCACAGATAACAAACAGGAGTGGTGTTTCATAAGAAATAAAGAAAAGTCCCTGTTCTTGGATGTCTTTTTCTACCAACCGCAAGGCACATGTGGCTGCAGGGGTCAAGGTATGGGGGGAGGAAGGATTGGAATAACCCTTAAGAACATCAAAAAGAGGCTTAAGCTCCACAGTTGTAAGTTTAAGATAAGGTCTGATCCAATTTATATCACCTAACAATTTTTGAAAATCATTAACTGTTTTCAAATGGTCTACTTGGAGCTGGAGTTTTTGGGTAATAATTTTTTGATGACAAATCTCAAAGCCTAAATGAAAATAAGGTTCTTGTAGCTGAATTTTATCAGGGGCAATCTGGAGTCTTCTATCTGCCAGCTTCTGTAGTAGTTCTTGACAACAATAAAATAATTCTTTACCATCAGGTCCAGCCAGAAGAATGTCATCCATATAATGGACAACGAAAATAGAGGACCATTTTCATGAAAGGGATCAACCACTTATGATACAAATTCATGACATAACTTTGGGCTGTTAGCCATGCCCTGTGGTAGGACCTGCCACTGGAAACATGGCATGGGCCCTTTGAAGTTGGTTACTGGCAGGCTAAAGGCAAACCACTGTCTATCTTCAGGGTGTAAGGTAATGGTGAAGAACCAAACTTTGAGGTCTATTCCTATCTTAAAATATCCAGCAGGAATGGCCACAGGGGTGGGCAATCAAGGTTGTAAGGCTCCCATAGTGAGCATAGTTTTATTAATCTCTCTCATATCTTGTAACAGTCTCCACTTGCCTGATTTTTTCTTAATAACAAAGATAGGTGTGTTCCAAGGGGATGTGGTAGGTTCTATATGGCAAGCAGCAAGTTGTTCCTGTACTAACATTGTTGCTGCAGCCAGTTTTTCTGAGGTTAATGGCCATTGACTAACCCACACAACTTCATCTGATTTCCATGTAATCTTGTCTGCACGGGGTACAGAAATGTCAACAGTCATTAGTTTAAATTTTCAGCACCAAGTCCCAGGTGGTTAAAATTTTCAGCCACTTTGATAGGTTCTTTTATTCCTTGTGAGTGTTTTCCTAGCCCTTGTCTGGGTCAAAATCCCTGTTTTAGCATTTGATGAGTAACTATCTCGTTAAGGCTACACATGATAAGATTCAACTGGCCAAGTCTGTCTCTGCCCCCTAGATTAACAGGTAAATCAGGCACAACATAAGGCTGTACTGTACCAGAATTTCCTTCTTCATCTGCCCATGTGAGGATCTTAGAGCTTTGTTGGGGATTAGAAGTTTGTCCAATGTGTTTTAAATGTGTTAATGAGGCTGTCAGAGGCCAGGCAGAAGGTCAGTTTTTTTCCTGAGATAATTGTGGCATTGGCTCGCGTTTTTTTGAAGTCTATAAGGACTTCAAAAACTTTTCCTTCTAATTTTAATTTAAAGAGGGTTGTATCTTGGATAATTTGTTGGACCCAATAAGCATCAGTTGAACCAAGGTTGTTAGAGACCCTAGACTCTAGAAGGAATCTTTGATTAGGATGTTTAAGGGGGACTAAAAACAATTGAGCAATTTTCTCTCCTGACTTAACAGTCAAGGGACCAAAGGTGGATGAGGCCAGGATCTTTATTTCACCTGTGAAATCATTTTCAATCACTTAGGAGGAGATATTTAAACCCTCATGAGTGGAGCTGGCATGCCCAAGAAATCCAAAAGTATTGGGGGGCAATGGGCCAAAGACCCCAGTATGTGGAACTTGTGTCCCCATCTCAGGTGTTAATATTGTATCAGTGGAGGAACAGAGGTCCAATCCTGCACTGCTTGCAATTGCTCATTGGAGGGAGGTAATGTTTGAGTCTGGGGGGTTAATGTTTAAGGGACAAACCTGATAGCCCCAGGGTTTTGTCTCAGATTTGGGGCCAGAGGCTGGACCCTCTGGGAGTTTCCTTGCTTCTGAGGCAAGGTATTATTTTGTGTTTTTACCTTAGTACAGCACTCTGAAGCCCAATGTCTATCTAGATGGCTGCAGGGACACAAGGAGGCAGGGAGAGTATGTTCTGCCTTAGGGGCTTTGCACTCTTTAGAAAAATGTCCTAGCTGTTTACAGTTAAAGCACTTTTTCTGGTGATCATCCTGCTTGAAATCCTTAAGGGCAGCTGAAATGGCAAGTCCTATTGCATGAGCTGAACCGATGCCTACACACAGTTTTATATAATCAGAAATTTCAGCACCACTATGATGGGGTCTTATTGTAGCCTGGTAGGCAGGATTTGCATTCTCAAATGCAAGGTGTTTGTTAAAAGCACTTTTGTTTTTCTCATGATCAACAAGTCTTTAAGCTACTTCAATAAGGTAACTGATAAAGTTACTATAAGGCTCATCTGGGCCCTGGCAGACCTGGGCAAGGGAAGTGGTTTCTGATGCTTTAGGAGAGAGTTGTTTCCAAGCCTTAAGACCCCCATTTTGAATTTGGGCTAGAAGGCAGGAGGGAACCAAGCCTGTTTTTCATTAGTATCATAAGGACTCCACCCCAAATGCTTATCTTTGGTCCACTTCTTAGAGATTTTACTTTCAGAATTGTGAAGCACTATTTCTCTGCAGTTTTCAACAAAATCTGTCTTCCAAAGAACATAGTCACCTCCAGCCAGGGTGGCACAGGCTAAAAAATACTAAATGCTAAAAAATACAAAATGCTAAATTTAGTACTAAATAATAAATGCTAAAAAATTGGGAACAAGCTACCATTCGCTCAATTTTTTACTTAAGGATAAAGTAAAGGGAGCTGTCGGTCCATAATTTGTTACTGCCATTTGTAAGTCTTTCAGCTGATGGAACCCTAGCTTGCAATACTGTTGACTTTTTATTTCATCTTCCTCACTTTCTGAATCCCCTGAGGCTTTGTTTTTATTATCAGAGGCCTCACTGCCTGAAATTGTATCCTTATTGTCTTCCCCAACAGGGGAGTCATACTTATTGTCTTCCCCAGTAGGAGAGTCATTTCCTCTTTTAGAGGATGAGGCAGTGTTTTTATTTCTGCTATTGGAAGAGACAGCAGATTTGCTTCTGGTAACAGGGAAGGCCAGTACAGGTTTTTGAGGATTTGGATTAGATTTATTCTTAGAGATAGCAGGCACTGGAGAGAGGGAAGTTAATTCTAAATCAAGAGCTCACAGTTCTTTGACTAACTGCAAATGTTCCCATTTTTCCTCTATTAACTTTCTAAGAGAAGCCATTTTTTGTGAAAGTTGGGCCTTAGCCTTGGTGGTATGATTGTTAATATTGGCCAAGTCGAGGACTTGGGCACAAAATGGAGTAGTGATGGTATATGGAGGTGGTTCTGGCATGAATGAGCCCAGGAACAGCAAGTCAGGATTAGGGTATTTAGCTGCCCCCTCCTCTAGGGACAATGTCTCTGCAGGAGAAAGGTTATTGTCAGGCCCATTCTTGGCCAGGGAATTTAAGGATGCAAGGGAGGGGTAAATGTTAGCAGGAGGGGTTTTTGCAGTTACTGGCTCAGCTGCAGAGTCCTTAAGGGGAGCAGCAGGGATGTCTGAATCAGGCATGGGAAACAGGTGGTCTAGAGTGTCGCTGTAAGACCTTTCCCCCTTCTTTCACTAACTCTCGAATATCTGGAAATTGTTTATAGATTTGAAGTATATTGTTCACCAGGTTCCAATAGGAAAAAGCCTGAACAGGGACTTTCTCAGGACCAAA
This sequence comes from Arvicanthis niloticus, assembly GCF_011762505.2. Taxonomy (NCBI): domain Eukaryota; kingdom Metazoa; phylum Chordata; class Mammalia; order Rodentia; family Muridae; genus Arvicanthis; species Arvicanthis niloticus. The sequence goes on from NW_023044983.1 coordinate 482,360, forward strand.
GGTTTCATAAAAATCTTTTAAGCAATCTCCAACGCTAGCCCATCTTTTCTCATCAATAGTCCCCTAATGGGGAAACCATAGACAAATATCACCAATGAATTCAAAAAATCTTTTAAGATCATTTTTCTTAACCCTTACTCCTCGTGCCATGAGGCTTTCTTTGAGACCCTGTAAGAACAAATCATGTTTTCTCAATGCTAGTCCCATGACTGTGTTGCTTTTACTTACCTTCACCAGATCAATCTCACAGGCAGGCTACTCTGTGGCGATCACAATGTTCTACCTACTGTCCACCACATGGACGTTCTCTCCAGTGTCCACCACAGGTACATACTTCCCACTGTCTACCACAGATACGTCCTTTCCACTGTTCACCCCAGGGACATCCTTGCCACTGACCACAAGAGAAATGTCTCCCCATGCACCACAGAAACATCTTCCCCAGAGTCCACCACAGAAACGTCCTCTCCACAGTCCCCCACAGGGACATCTTCCCTACGGTTTAACACAGAGATGTTCTTCCCACTGTCCTCTACATGAATGTTCTCCCAACTGTCAACCACAGGTACACCCTCCTCATTGTCTACCACATGGATGTCCTCCCCATTATACACCACAGGGGTTTCCTGTTCACTGTCCAACACAGGGACATACTCGTAACTGTCCACCATAGTGACGTTCCTTTTTGCACACCTGGAATGTCATCCTTATAGTCCACCACAAGGACGTCCTCCCTATTGTCCACCACAGTGAAATCCTCCCCACTGTCCATCGCAAAGACATCCTCTCCATTCTTCACCACAGAAATGTCCTCCTCAATGTAAAACACAGGGAAGTCCTCCCCACATTCCACCAGAGGGACGTCCTCTCCACTCTCCAGCTCAGTGATGTCGTCTTGATTGTCCACCACAGGGACGTACTGGGGAGGAGAGTCCAGCAGCAGTGTCCCACAGTGGTCCAGCATCGGGGTCTTATGGTGGGCTTCCCAAGCCACTGGTGGAGGAAGGTTCTACATTCACACAGCTGCTGCAGGCTGGTAGCTGTAGTTCAAGGTTTCAAGGTTCCAAAGGCTGGGAACCTGGCAGCTGCAGGTCCAGGCGACCAGTGGTGTCCAGTTTTCCAAAGCTTTCTATTGTTCACAGCGTGGTGAATGGATGTAGATGGTTCGCGTGGTCCCCACCAAAAGCCAGGCTCCCCTGGCTTTATAGGGAGGGGGGATGTGGGATAACTTAATTAGCTATGCCTCCTGGCCTTTAGATAACTCATTAATATTTTAATCTCTGGAAGGGGAGACTTACTAATCACACCCTCTACCTCTGTGCTATGTGACTGAAGAGCACAGGTTAAATGGAGTTACCTCGACCAAGGCCTGACATCCCACTCTCTTTTCTTTCATAAAAAGAGTGGCAACTCTGCATAATCTGTAGTCTGTAAAATGCAGGTTAATGAGAGTTGTGGACCACAGAGAGTGGTCGGGAATCCAGGAGCGTGGGGAGATAATTGCCATCCCTGACAGGCAAAGTCCTGTTGGGTTCCTGGCTACCTCAAACCTTGTGCTTTACCCGGGGGGCCCAGGAACAGAGCTGAACATCTTCCATCCCAGTAGGTCTCCAGCATTCAAAAGTTTGTTTGACCAGGCTATGCTCAAACCATCTATTTATGGCCCAAATCTCACTCCTTTTAGTGAAAATTTTAGATGAAGTAGTCAAAAGAAAACACTATGTAGGCCGGAGGGTGTGGCATAATTAAGCCAAGGGTAATGGGAATTGAGAGTAGGGTTTAGAAGGCAGGGGATCATTGAAACAATTAAGTATAGGTTGTACAGTTTGAGAGTAATGGCATCTGATTAATCTAAATAGACATTATGTTTTCCTCACTAACATGTAACTTTAGCTAGTGAGTTTGGTAAAAGAATTAATCTGCAGCTGGAATGTCTGGATCTGTCTTCTGTAGTGAGCATCTCTGGTTTTTGATGTGCATCTCTGGAGTCTGGCATGGGTCTCTGGATCTCAGCATGTTCTGAGGTCTTCAGTCAGATGAGGTGGCTGGAAGAAGGAAGCTTGGCAGGTTCCAGGAGGTGGCGCTGTCTCTGCATCTCAGCATGTCTCTGGAGTCTGCAGTCAAATGAGATGGCTGGGAGAAAACAGTTTGCCATCTCAGGCAGGTTCCAGAGGATGGTGTGGACTCTGTTGTATCTGTGGGTATACCTGTAGGATAATCACAGCAGAGAAGCAGCATCTCTGGCAGGGAGATGTCTGTAAAGGCCGGATATTGAGCATTAAATTGTTTGGGAACAAGCACATCATGGCCTGTCGTTAAGATGCTGGAAAAGCAAAGGTGTTTGAGGAAATTTTAGTCCTGAAAGGTATCTTTGAGTCTGTTTTTTGATGGCTGAATGTGAAAAACAATGTTAATTATGTATCTGGAATTGGCAGAAATGGTTTGTAAAAGAAATTAGTTGTTAACTAAGACTTAAGAAATGGTGATCAGCAGCACATTGACTTAACCTGTGGAAGTAAATTAGATGGCTTTTAAACCTTGAAGAAATTAAGGGTTGAAAAAATGTTGGAAGTATTTCACAAGCGTGAGAGAGAAAAGGAAGCATTAAAACAAAACATAACAAAATGTTTTGTTGAAAAGCAAAAGCATTGCTGTTTTAGGTGTTCCTGTTATTTTATTTTCTCTCAACTGTCCACCACAGCAACATGCTTTCCACTTTCCATCACATGGATGTCATCCCAACATTCTACCACCAGGAAGTCATCCCCACTGTCCACCACAGGTATGTCTTTCCCACTGTGCACCACAGAGACGTCCTCTCCACCCTCCAGCAAAGAGATATGCTCCACATTATGTACAACAGGGATGTCCTGTGTACCTCAGAAATGTCCTCCCCACTGTCCACCACAGGGGTGTGTTCCACACTGACCAATACAGAAATGTCCTCCCCAATGTCCACCACAGAGACGTCATTCTCACTGTCCACCACAGGGAATTACCCCCCACTGTCCACCTCAGAGATATCGTCTCCACTTTCACCACAGGAAAGTCTTCTCCACTGTCCACCACAGGCACTTCCTCCTCATTGTCCACCACTTGGACATCCTCCTCACTGTCCACCATTTGGATGTCCTCCTGTGCACCCCAGGGAAGTCCTCCCAACTGTCCAAAACAGGAACTTTCTCCCCAATTTTACCACAAGGACATCCTCCACACTGTCCAACACAGAGATATACTTTTCACACTCCACCAGAGGGACATCCGCTCTACTGTCCACCACAGGGATTTCCTCACCACTGTTCACCACAGGGTCATCCTCCTGTGCATCACAGTAACGTCTTTCCCAAAGTCTATTATTATGATGGCCTCCAGACAGTCCACCACAATGATATCCTCAAAAATGTCCAACACAGAGATAGTTGTTCTACATACTGTCCACCACATGGACATCCTCTCCACTGTCCTCCACAGGTACTTCCTTCCCACTGTCTACAATAGAGACATCCTCCTCACTGTCCACCACAGGGAAGTCCTCCTCACTGTCCAACTTTGTGATGTCCTCCTCACTGTCCACCACAGGAATATCCTTATCACTTTCACCACATAAACATCCTCTTCACTGTCCATCACAGAGATATACTCCCCACTGTCCACAAATAGGACATCCTCCTGTTCACCATAGATATGTCCTCCACACTGTCCTACATAGGGATATCCTCCCCACCGTACACCACAGTGGTGTCCTCCCCATTGACTCCCACAGGGACGTCCTCACCACTATCCACCACAGGAATGTCCATTTTGCACCACAACAAACTCTTCCCCACTGTCCACCACTGTGATGTCCAACATACTGTACACCACAAGGACATCCTCCCCACTGTCCAACACAGAGATGTTCTCACTACTGTCTACCACATTGAAGTAATCCCCACTGTCCACTAGAGGTATGTCCTTCTTACTGTCCAACAAAGAGATGTACTTTCCACTTTCCACCACATTGACATCCTCCTGTGCACCACAGGGACATCCTCCCCACTGTTTACCACAGGGAGGTCCTCCCTTTGGTCCACCAGAGGGATATCATCCCCACTGTTTAACACAGGGATGTTCTTCCCACTGTCCTCCACATGGAAATCCTCCAACTGTCCACCACAGGGATGTCCTCCCCACTGTCCACCACTGAGATTTTATCCCCACCGTTTACACAGGTACTTCCTTCCCACTGTCCACCACAGGGGCAATTTCCTCATTGACTACCACAGGAATGTCCTGAACACTGTCCACCACAAAGATGTCACCCCCCAATGTCCACCAAAGTGATGTCCTCCCCACTGTCCACCACAGAGACCTCCTTTCCATTGTACAGCACAGGGTTGTCCTCCACACTGTCTACCACAGGGACGTCCTTTTTTGTACCACAGAAATGTAATCCCCACTGTCTACCACAAGGGTGTCTTCCCAAATGACCACAACAGGGACCTCTGCCATAGTGTCCACCACCATTATATCCTCCCCACTGTCCACCAAAGGAACATCCTCCTGACTGTCCACCACATTTATTTCCTCACCACTGTCCACAGCATGGTTGTCCTTCCCACTGTCACCACAGGGAAGTTCTTTCCACTGTCCACCACAAGTGTGTCCTCACCACTGTTTACCACAGGTATGTCCTTCCCACTGTCCACAACAGAGACATCTTTTCCATTGTCTATCACAGGGAAATCCTCTACACTGTCCACCACAGTAATGTCTTATCTTTTGTCCATTTCAGGGACATTCTTCCCATTGTTCACCAAGAGGACATCCTACTGTGCACCTCAAGAACATCCTCCCCACATTACACCACAGAAATATTGTCTCTAATGATCACCACAGGGATGTCATTCCCATTGTCCAACATAGTTATGTCCTTCCCACTGTCACCACAAATATGTCCTCCTAACTGTCCACCACAGGGATGTTTTCCTATGCACCAAAGGGACATTCTCCCCAGAGTCCACCACAGGGACCTCCTCCCTACAGTTTACCACAGGGACATCCTCCCCACTGTTTAACAGAGAGATGTTCTTTCCACTGTCCTCCATGTGGATGTCCTCCCCACTGAACACTACAGGTACATCCTCCTCATTGTCCACCACAGGGATGTCCTGCTCACTGTCCAACACAGGGATATACTCACAACTGTCTATGAGAGTGACATTCCTTTCTGAATCACTGGAACATCCTCCCCACGGTCCACCAAAAGGATGTCCTCCCCATTGTCCACCACAGTAAAATCCTGCCCACTGTACACCACAAAAATGTCCTCCTCAATGTCAACCACAAGAAAGTCCTCCCAACTTTTGACCACAGGGATGTCCATCCCACTGTCCACCACAGGGACACCCTCTTCACTGTCAACCAAAGGAAAATTTTCCCCAGTGTCCATCACAGAGACGTCCTACTCACTGTCCACCAAAGGGATGTCCTTTACAGTGTCCTCCACAGGGATGTCATCCCCATTGTTCACCACAGTGATGTCATCACTGCCCACAACAGGTATGTTCTCTCCACTGTCCACAATAGGGATGTCCCCCCTGTCCACTACAGTGACATCCTCCTTACTGTCCACAGCAGGGAAGTTCTTTTAACCATCCATCACATAGAAGTCCTGTCCAATGTCCACAAAAGAGATATTTTCCCAACTGTCCACCAGAGAGATGTGCATTCCACCATCCACCAAAGGGATTTTCTCCCCAGTTTTTACAACAGTCAAGTCCTCCACACTGTCCAACACAGGTACTTGATCTCTACTGTGCACCACAGAGACTTCCTCTCCACTGTCTACTACAGAGATGTCTTCCACACTGTAATCAACAAGTATGTCATCCCCACTTTCCAACACAGGTACATACTCCACACTGTCCACCACAGGGATGTCCTCCTCACTGTCCACCACATAGATGTTATCCCCACTGTCCACCAGAGGGATGTTTTTCCCACTCTCCACAACAGGGATGTCCTCTTCACCATCTACCACATATAGGTCCTCCCTACTGTCCACTACAGGGATATCCTCCCTATTGTCCACTACAGGATATCCTTCTCAGTGTTCAGAACAGAGAAGTCCTCCCCACTGTCCATTACAAAAAAATTTTCCCTACTGTCTACCACAGGAATGTCCTCCTCACTGTCCTCCACAATTATGTCCTCCTCACTGTCTACCACCGAGATGTGCTTTCTACTATTCACCACAGGGATGTCCTTTCCACACTCCACCACAGGGAATTCCTTCACACTGTCCACCACAGGTACTTAATCTCTACTGTGCACCACAGAGATATACTCTCCAGTGTCCACCACAAAGTTGTCTTCTGCACTCTAAACAACAAGCATGTCCTACCCCATTCCACCACAGGTACATACTCTCAAATGTCCATTACAGTGATGTCTATCTCACTATCCACCACAGAGATATCCTACCCAACATTCACCACAGAAATTTTCTCCCCACTGTCCACCACATGGAAGTCTCCCCCACTGTCCACCACAGGGACCTCCTCCTCACTGTATGCCACAGAAATGTTCTCACCACTGCCCACCACAGAGTCACACTTTCCACTGTCCACTATGAAGAAGTCCTCTCGACTGTCCACCACAGGAACCTCCTCCTCACTGTCCATAAAAGAGAAATCCTCCCCACTGTACATCACAGAAAATTCTTCCCCACTGACCAACACAGGGATGTGCTTCTCACTGTCAACTGGAGGAATATCCTCTCCACAGTCTACCACAAAGACTTGCTACACACTGTCCACCATAGGGATGTCCTCTTCACTGTCCACCACAGAGAAGTCCTCCCCACTGTCCACCAGAGACTTTCTTCTTCCTGTCCGCCATAGGGATGTCCTCTCCCCTGTCCATTACAGGAAAGTCTTCCCCACTGTCCACCACCATAACGTCCTCCTCACTGTCCACCACAGGGGCATTCTCATTACTTTCCACCACAGGGACATACTTCTGTGTACAACAGGAAATTCCTTAGCACGGTCCAACACAAGTGCATCCTCAAAACTGACAACCAAAGGAATATCCTCCACACTATCCACCTCAGAGATGTCTTCTCATCTGTCCAGCACAGGGGAATCCTCCCTTCTGTCCACTACAGGGGTGTCCTTCTGTGCAACACAAAAACATCCTCCACACTGTCCACCACAAAAATATTCTCCCCACTGTCCACCACAGGGAACTCCTCCACTCTGTCTACCACAGGGATGTCCTCCCCATTGTCAACCACAGGGAAGTCTTTTCCACTGTCCACCACAGGTATGTCCTCCTCACTGTTCACCAAGAATATATCCTCCCCACTGTCCACCAACATGGCATGCTTCTCAATGTATGACACAGGGACATACTTGTAAATATACACCACAGGGATGTCCTCCTCTGCACCATAAGAATGTCCTCCCCATTGTCCACCACAAGGACGTCCTCCCCACTGTCCAACACAAATATGTCCTTTCCACTGTCCACCACAGACATGTCCTCCTCATTGTCAATCACAGGAAAGTCCACCCAACTGTCCACCACAGGAACATCCTTTACACTGTCTACCAAAGTGACGTTGTCCTCCCTGTCCACCAGAGAAAAGTCCTCACTGTCCACCACAGGGAAGTCGTTACCACTGTCCACCGCAGGGATGTACTCCTTAATGTCCTTCACAAAGAAGTCCTCCCCTTAATTTACCAAGGGGACATCCTCCTCACTATCCACTACAGGGACGTCCTTATCATGGGCTTCCATAGGAAAGTCTTCCCCACAGTCCAACATTGGGCATTTCTCCCCACTGTCTACTACAGAGATGTCTTCCACACTCTAAACCACAAGTAAGTTCTCCCTACTGTCCATCACAGAAACATCCTCCCCACTGTCCATTACAGAGTTCTCCCTCTCACTGTCCACCACAGTAATGTCCTACCTACAGTCCACCACAGTAAATTTCTTTTCATTGTCTGCTACTGAGAATTATTCCCCACTGTCCACCACAGGGATGTCCTACTCACTGTCTACCACAGGGATGTCCTCCCCACTGTCCCACAAAGACGTGCTCCCTATTGTCACCACAGGTAAGTCATCTCCACTGTCCATTACAGCACAGTCTTTCTCACTGTTTACCACAATGATGTCCTTTTCACTGTCCACCACTGGAATGTCCTCCCCACTGTCAACAACAGGGATGTTCTCCCAACTGTCTCCCACAGAGAATTCCTCCATAGTGTCAACCACTGGGACATCCTACTGCTGGTCCACCACAGGAAAGTCCTCCTCACTGTCCACTACAGGGACTTCCTCCTCCCTAATGACCACCACAGGGAAATCATGCTCATTGTCCACCACAGTTACATCCTCTCCATTATCAACCACAAATACTTCCTCCCCACAGTCCACCACAGGGACGTCCTCCCTTCTGTCCAACACAGGGGTGTCCTCCCAATTGACCCCTACAACGACATCCCCCTCACTGTCCATCACAAGGACATCCTCTTTTGCACCACAGGGACATCCTCCCCACTGTCCACCACAAAGATATACTCCCCACTGAACACCACAGTTACATCCTCACCACAGTCCATGACAGAGACCTCCTCCTCACTGTACAGCAGAGAGACATCCTCCACATTGTATACCACAGGGAGGTCCTCCTTTTTCCTACAAAAACATACTCCCCACTGTCCACCACAAGTGCGTCCTCCCCACTGACCATAACACAGACGTCCTCTACACTGTCCACCACTGAGATATTCTCCACACTCTGCACCACAGGAACAGCCTAGCTACTGTCCATCACAGGGACATCCTCCTGTGCACAACAGGAAAGTCTTCCCCACTGCCCACCAAAGTGATATCTTTCACACCGTTCACCACAAGGACATCCTTCCCACTGTTTACCACAGGTACGTCCTCTGCACTGTAAACTACAGGGGCGTCCTCCACTTTGACCACCACAGGTACGTCATCCCCACTGTCCACCACAGGATCTTCTTCTTGTGCACCACAGAAACTTCCTCCCCACTGTCAACCACTGGAATGTTCAACACACAGTCCACCACAGAGACATCCTTTCCACTGTACAGCACAGAGATGTCCTCCTAACTGTCTACCACAAGGATGTCCTCTTTTATACCACAGAAACATCCTCCCCACTGTCAACTACAAGGGCATCCTCCAGACTGACCCCAACAGGGACCTCCTCCATACTGTCCACCACCAGGATATCCTCCCCACTGTCCACCACAGAAACATTTTCCCCACTGTCCACCACAGGTACATCCTCCCCATTGTTTACCAAAGGGATGTTCTTCCCACTGTCACCACAGGGATGTGCTTCCCACTGTCCACCTCAAGGGTGTCCTCACAACTGTCCATTACAAGTAGATTCTTCCCACTGTCCACAACAGAGACATCTACCACAGGGATGTCCTCCGCACAGTTCACCATGGGAATATTCTCCCTCTTGTCCACCAAAGTGACATTCTTCCCATTGTCCACCAACAGGACATCCTACTCTGCACCACATTAGCATTCTGCCCATGGTACACCACAGAAATATCCTCTCTAATGATGACCTCAGAAATGTCATTCCCATTGTCCACTATAGTTATGTCCTTCCCACTGTCCACCACAGATATGCCCTTCCAACTGTCTACCACACGAACATTTTCCCCACTGTCCACCACAGGAGTGTACACCCATTGACTACCACAGGGACATACTGAACACTGTCTACCAAAGGAATATGCTCCTCATTGTCTACAACAGGAATGTCCTCTTGCTCACCACAGAGATGTCCTTCCCACTGTCCACAAAAAAGACATCCTCCCCACTGTCCACCACAGAGGCCTCCTCTCCAATGTACAGCACAGAGACATCCTCCACACTGTCTGTCACAGTGGCATACTCCTGTGTACCACAGAAACATCCTCACAACTGTCCACAAAAAGGGCATCCTTCCCACTGTCCACAAAAAAGACATCCTCCCCACTGTCCACCACAGAGGCCTCCTCTCCAATGTACAGCACAGAGACATCCTCCACACTGTCTGTCACAGTGGCATACTCCTGTGTACCACAGAAACATCCTCACAACTGTCCACAAAAAGGGCATCCTTCCTACTGACCACAACAGGAACATCCTCCCCACTGTCCATTAATGGGACGTCCTCTTGTGCACCACAGGAACGTCCTACACATGGTTCATCACAGTAATGTTCCCCCTAATGACCACCAAAGGCACGACATCCCCATTTTCCACCACAGTTACGTCCATTTCACTGCCAAACACAGAGACGTCCTCCCCACTGTCCAAAACAGGGATGTACTACCAACTGTCCACCAAAGGGAAGTCCTCCCCACTGTCCACCACAGAGATGTCCTTTTCTCTGTCCACCACAAGGAGGTCCTCCTCACTGTCCACAAAAAAGATATCCTCTCCACTGTCCACCACAGGCATGTCCTCTCCACTGTCAACCACAGAGATCTCCTCTCCATTGTACAGCACAGAGACATCCTCCACACTGTCTATCAGAGTGGCGTCCTCCTGTGTACCACAGAAACATCCTCACAACTGTCCAAAAAATGGCATCCTTCCTAATGACCACAACAGGGACATCCTCCCCACTGTCCACCACAGGGATATCCTCACAACAGTCCACCACAGGGATGTCCTCCTGTGTACCACAGGAACATCTTCCTTACTGTCCACCACAGTTATGTCCTCCACACTGTCCACCACTAGGACATCCTCCACACTGTCCAACACAGAGATGTTCTCCCCACTGTCCCCCACATTGATGTCCTCTCTACTGTCCACCAAATAGTTCCTTCCCACTGTCCACCACAGGGAGGTCCTTGCCAATGTACACTGCAGGGATGTTCTCCCTCCTGTGCACCACAGGGAAGTTCTTCCCATTGTCCACAAGACAAATGTCCCCCTCACAGTCCAACACAGGGACATCCTCCCCACAGTCCACCACAGGGATGTCCTCCTCACTTTCACCACAATGACATCTTTCCCATTGTTTACCACAGTGTCTTCCTACTCACTGTCCGCCACAAGGATATCCTCCCCACTGTCCATTAATGGGATGTCCTCCTGTGTACCACAGGAACGTCCTACACGTGGTCCATCACAATAATGTTCTCCCTAATGACCACCAAAGTCACGACATCCCCATTTTCCACCACAATTATGTCCACTTCACTGCCAAACACAGAGACGTCCTCCCCACTGTCCAAAACAGGGATGTACTCCCAACTGTTCACCAAAGGGAAGTCCTCCTCACTGTCCACCACAGAGATGTCCTCCTCTCTGTCCACCACAGGGAGGTCCTCCTGTGTACCAAAGCAACATCCTGTCCACCACAAGGGCATCCTGCTGACTGACCACAACAGGAATATCCTCCATACTCTCCACCATGGAGATATCCTTCGCACTGTCCACCACAGAGACATCCTTCCCACGTTCCACCACAGGGATTTCCTCACCACTGTCCACCACAGGGATGTCCTTTTGTACACTAGAACATCCTCCTTACTGTCCACCACAGTGATGTTCTCCACACCCTCACCACAAGGACATCCTCTCCACTGTCCAACACAGATGTTCTTGCTACTGTCCACCACACTGATGTAATCCCCACTGTCCACCAGAGGTATGTCCTTGTTACTGTCCATCAAAAAGATGTCATTTTCACTTTCCACCACATTGATGCCCTCCTGTGCACCACAGGGACATCATCCCCACTGTCCGCCACAGGGAGGTCCTCACTTCTGTCCACCAGAGGGACATTGTCCCCACTGTTTAACACAGGGATGTTTTCCCACTGTCCTCCACATGGACATTTTCCAACTCTTCACCACAGGGATGTCGTCCTCACTGTCCACCACAGGGATGTACTTCTCACTGTCCACCGCAGAGACATGCTCCCCATTTTCTCTCACAAAAAGTTCTTCCCACTGTCCATTACAGGAAACTCCTCCCCACTGTCCACCACAGGGATATCCTACTCACTATCCAGAACAGTGATGTCCTCCCTAATGTCCACCACAAAGACATGCTCCTACTCTCCTCCACTGATATTCTCCCAACTGTCCACCACAAGGAAGTCCTCCCCACTGTCAACCACAGAGATGTTCTCCCCACTGTCCACCACAGGGAAGTCCTCTCCACTGTCCACCAAAGGGAAGTTCTCCTAACTGTCCAAGATATATATATATATATATATATATATATATATATATATATCCTCCTCACTGTCCACCACAAACATATTCTACCAACTGTCCACCACAGATTTGTCTTCCACACTGTCCTCCACATGTCCTCCCTACTGTCCACCACAGTGGAGTCCTCCCCACTGACCACCATAAGGATGTCCTCAACACTGTCCACCACAGAGATGTCACACCACTGACTACCACAGAGACATTCTCCCCACTGTCCACCACTGGTACATTCTCTCCACTTTTCACCACAGAGAACTCCTCCCCACTGTAGAACACAGAGATTTCCTCTGTACTGTTTACCAGTGTGACATCTTCCTGTGTACCACAGAAGCGTCCTCCCCACTTCCCACCACACTCTACACTGTCCACAACAGGAACTTCCTTGCCACTGTCCACCACAGAGATGTCCTACTGTGCACCACAGGAACATTTTCCCCACTGTCCACCACAAGAACATCCCCTCCACTGTCTAACACAGAGATGTTCTCCCTACTGTCAACAACATGGACATCTTCAACACTGTCCACCACAGGTACGTCTTTACTACAGTCCACCACAGCCACGTCCTTTCCACTGTCCACCACAGGGACGTCCTTACCACTGTGCCACTGTATACCACAAGGACATCCTCCCCACTGTCCACCATAGTGACGTCTTCCCCTGGGTCCCTCACAGGGTCATCATCCCCACTGTTTAACACAGAGATGTTCTTCCCACTTTACTCCATATGGAAATCTTCTCCATTGTCCACAGATACATCCTCCCCATTGTCCACCACAGGAATGTCCTCCCCACTGTCCACCTCATGGATGTCCTCCCACACTTCACCACAGGTACGTCATCCCCATTGTTTACAAAAGTGATGTTCTCCTCACTGTCCACCACAGGATTGTCCTCCCAACTGTCACCACAGGAAAATCCTCTCCACTGTCTACCACAGGGATGTCTTCCTCAATGTCCAACACAAACATTCTGCCATATGTCCACCACAGGGATGTCCCTTTGTGCACTACAGGAATGTACTTTCCATGGTCCACCACAAGGATGTCCTCCCCACTGTCCACCAAAAGGTCATCTTCCACACTGACCACCACAGGGAGTCCTCCTCACTCTCCACCAGAGGGACATCTTCCCAACTTTCCACCACTGGGACATCCTTCTCTGCACCAAAGAACATCCTTCTCATGGTCCATTAAAGAGATGTCCTACCTAATGACCACCACAGTGATGTCATTTCCATTGTCCACCACAGTTACAACCTCCCCAGTGTCAACCACAGATAAGTCCTCCCCACTGTCCACCATAAGGACAGCCTCCCCACTAGCCACAATAAGGTGCCTTCCCCATTAACCACCACAGGGACATCCTCCTCACTGTCCACCACAGGTATGTCCTCTTGTGCAAAACAGGGATGTCTTCTACAGTGTCCACCACAAGGATATTTTTACCACTGTCCACCACAAAGATATCCTCCCCACTTTCCACCACAAGGATATTCTCCCCGCTTTCCACCACAAAGACCTCCTTTCCACTGTACAACACAGAGATGTTCTCCACAGGGTCCACCACATTTTCGTCCTCCTGTTTACCACAGAATCTTCTGCCCCACTGTCCACCCCAGTAGTGTCCTCCCCACTGACCACCACAGGGAAGTTTTCCACACTGTCCACCACAGAAATATCATCTCCACTGTCCACCACAGGGACATCCTCCCCACTGTCCAACACAGGGACGTCATCCTGTGCAACAGAGTAACATCTTCCACACTGTCCACCACAGGGACATCATCAACACAGTACACCACAAGGACATCCTCTCCACTGTCCATTAAAGTGACGCCATTTCTACTGTCCACCACTGGAATGTCTTTGCCACTGTCCACCACTGGGAAGTCCTTCTCTGCACCACAAGGACATCATCCCAACTGTCCACCAGAGACATCCTATCCAAGGTCCACCACAGAAACATTGTTCCCACTGTTTAGCACAGAAATGTCCTCCTTACTGTCCACCACAGGGATGTCCTCCCCACAGTCACCACAAGAATGTCCTACTCACTGTCCTCCAAAGGGATGTCCTTCTCACTGTCCACAACAGGGATGTCCTCCCCAGTGTTTACCAATGTGACATCCTCCATTCTGTCCACTACAGGGATTTCTTTTGCACTGTAAACCTACAAGGATATCCTCCCCACTGTCAACCACAGGGCCATCCTTCCCACTGTCCACTACAGAGATGTCCTCTCCACAGTTTATCACAGTGACATCCTCCCCACTGTCCACAACAGAGAAGTCCTCCCAGCTGTCAATAACAGAAAAGTCCTCCCCACTGTCCACTACAGGGATGTTTTCTACACTCTAAACCACAAGGAAGTTCTCCCTACTGTCCACCACAGAAACATCCTCCCCACTGTCCATTACAGGGTTGTCCATTTCACTGTCCACCACAGAGTTGTCCTACCCAAGGTCCACCACAGGAAATAATTTTCCAATGTCCGGTACAGGGAATTCTTACCCACAGTCCACCACAGGGATGTCCTCCCCACTGTCCAACAAAGAGACATGCTTCCCACTGTCCACCACAGGAAATTCCTCCCCACTGTCCACCACATTGTCAACGACAGGGAAGTCCTTTCCACTGTCCACCACAGGGATGTCTTCCTCACTGTTCAACACAGTGACATCCTCCCCACTGTCCATTGCTGAGATGTCCTTCTTGGAATCACAGGAATGTCCTGCCCTGTGAACACCACAGAGATGTCCTTCTTACTATCCACAACAGAGATGTCCTTCCTATTGTCCCCACATATATGTCCTCCCCACTGTCCAAAACAGAGGCATCCTCCACACTGAACACCACACGGACATCCTCCACACTGTCCACAACAGAGAAATCCTCCTAATTGTCCATAAGATGAAAGTCATTTCCACTGTCCACCACAGGGATATCCTCCTCACTGTCCCACACAGAGATGTCCTCCCCACTGTCCACCAAAGTCAAATCCTCCCCACTGTCTATCACAGGGACGCCCTTCCCACTGTTCACCACAATGATGTCCCCCTCTCTCCACCACAGAGATGTCCATTCCACTTTCCAATACAGGAAAATATTCCCCACTTTCCACAGGGACATCCTCCTAACTGTCCAATAAAAACACATCCTTCCCACTGTCCACCATCAGGATGTCTTTCTGGGAACCACTAAAGAGATGTCCTCCCTACTACCAATCAGAGAGGCATCCTCCACATTGTCCATCACAGCTGTGTTCTCCGCACTGTCAATCACAGGGGTGTCCTCCCCATTAACTACCAAGTGTGGACTTACTCCACACTGTCCATCACAATGAAATCCTCCCCACTATCCACCACAGGGACATCTTTCCCATTGTTCACCACAGGGACATTCCTCACACTGTCCACCACAGAGATATCCTTTCCAATACTGACAACAGAAACATCCTCTCCACTGTTCACCTCAGTGACATCTTCCACACTGTCCACCATAGGGACATCCTACCCACTATCCACCACAGGGACTTCCTCCTGTGCACGACAGGGACGTCCTTAACACTGTCCATCAAAAAAGCATACTTTCCACTGTCCACCACAGTGGCGTTCTTCTTATGGTCCTCCACAGGGACATCCTCCACACTTTCCACCACAGGGACAGACTCCTGTGCACTACAAGAACTTCCTCTACATTGTCCACAAGAATGTCCTTTCCACTGTCCACCAAAGTGAACTCCTCCCAATTATCCACCACAGGGACATCTTCACCACTGTCCACAACATTAACATCCACTTCACTGCCCACCACAGGGATATCCTCCCCAATGTCCACCAAAGGATGTCCTCCTGTGAACCACAGGAATGTCCTCCCCCCAGTCCACCACAAAGAAAGACTTCCCCACTGCCCACCACAGACAAATCTTTCCCACTATCCACCACAATGACGTCCTCCACACTGTCCACAATAGGTATGTTCTCCTCGCTGTCAAACTCGGGGAAATCCTCCACACTGTCCAAAATAAGGACATCCTCCCCAATGTCCATCATAGAAAAATCATCCCCACTATTCACCACAAAGATAACCTCAAAACTGTAAACCACATAAAAGTCCTCCACACTCTTTACCACAGGACCATCCTTCCCACGGTCCACCACAGTGATGTCCTCCCAAATGACCACCATGAAGATTCTCTCCCCATTGTCTACCACAGTGAAGTCCTCCCAACTTTCCACCACAGGGATGATCTCCTCTGCACCACAGGGGTGCCCTCCCAACTGTCCTTCACAGGGACATCCTCCCCACTGTCCACCACAGGGACGTCCTCCCCAATGGCCACCAAAGAGACATCCTCCCCACTGTCCACCACAAGGGTGTCCTCCCCAATGTCCACCACAGAGATATCCTCCCCACTGTCCACCACAGGAACATCTTCCCCAATGGCTACCAAAGAGACATCCTCCCCACTGTCCACCACAAGGGCGTCCTCCCCAATGTCCAACACAGAGACATCCTCCCCACTGTCCACAACAGGTATGTCCTCCCCAATGTCCTCACAGGGATGTCCTCCTCAAAGTCCACCACAGCAAAGTCATCCTATGCACCACAGCCACAACCTCTCCACTGTCCACCACAGAGATGTCCTTTCTACTATCCTCAACAAGGACACCATCCCCATTGTCCACAACAGAGATATCCTTTCCACAGTCCACCAGAGAAATGTTCTCAACACTGACCTCTACAGGGACATCCTCCTGTGTACCACGGGGACTCCCTCATGACTGTTCACCATAGTAGCTTCTTCCCTACTGACCACCAAATGGAATTCTCCACACTGTCCACCACAGAGATGTCTTCCCCACTGTCCACCAAGAGGACATCCACTTTACTGTCCACTAAAGGGAAGTCTATTTGTGCACCACAGAGACTTCCTCCCAAATGTCCACCACATAGATGTCTTCCTCACTGTCCACCACATTGATGTCATACCCACAGTCCACCACAGGGATGTCCTTCTGTGTACCACAGGATAATCCTCCCCACAGTTTACCACAGAAATTTCATTTCCACTGTCCACTAGGATGTCCTCAACTGTCCACCACAGAGACATCCTCCCCACTGTCCACCACAGGGACATCCCTCCTCTCTGTCCAGCATAGTGACATCCTCCTCACAGTATGCCTCACCGATGTCCTCCCCAATATCACCACAGAAAAGTCCTTTCTACTGTCCACCAGAGGGAAATCCTCCTAACTGTCCAACACAGGAATATCCTCCCAACAGCCCACCACAGGAACGTCCTCCTGTGAACCATAGGTACGTAATTCCAATTGTACAACATAATGACATCCTCCACAATGTCCACCAGAGTTAGGTCCTCCCCAATGTCTTCCACAAAAAATCCTCTCCATTTTCCACCACGAGGACTTCCTTTCCTTTGTACAGCAGATTCGTCCTCCACACTATTCACCACAGGTACATTCTCCTGTGTAGCACAGAAACTTTCTCCCCACTGTCCACCCTAGAAGCGCCCTCCCCATTGACCACCACAGGGACGTTTTCTACAATCTCCACCACAGAGATGTCCTCTCCATTGTCCACCATGCTACACACTCTCAACCGCAGTGAAATCCTCCCCAGTGTCCTTCACAGAGATGTCCTTCCCACTGTCCACCATAGTGATGTCCTCCCCCACTGTTTTCCACAGGGACAACCTCCCCACTGTATACCACAGAAACTTCCTCCTGTGCACCAAAGGAACATTCTTCTCAAGTCCACCACAGAGAAGTCCTAACCACTTTTACCACAGGGACATCCTCCTCACTGTCTATCAATGGTATGTCCTTCTAACTGTCCACCACAAAGATGTCCACCAAAGGGACGTACTCCAGTTTATCAGAGGGATGTCCTCCCCACTGTCCACCACAGGGTCATCCTTCCAACTGACCAACACAGGGATGTTGAACACACTGTCTACCAAAGAAACTTTCTCCTGTGCATTACAGGGCTGTCCTCCATACAGTGCACCCCAGGGATCTCCTCTCCACTATCCATCACAGAGATATCCTTCCCATTTTTTACCATAGAAACTTTCTCCTTACTGTCCACAACAATGAAGTTCTCTCCACTGTCCACCACAGGTACATTTTTCCCACTGTCCAGCATAAAGTTCTCTTCTCCAATGTCCATCACAGGGACATCTTTTCCAGTGTGCACAACACGAACGTCATCCTGTGTACCACAGGAATGTTCGTTACAGTGTCCACCACAGAAGCATTTTTTTCCTCTGTCCACCACAGGGATGTTCTTTCCACTATCCACCACAGGGACATCTTCCCCACTGTACTCCTCATCAACATCCACCTGTGTATCACAAGGATATCCTCCCCGCTGTCCACCACAGTGAAATCCTTTCCACAATACACCACAGAAACATCCTCACCACTGTCCACCACAGAGAAGTCCTCCTCACTGTCCACCAGAGTGATATCCTCTCCACTGTCTACCAAAGGACATTCTCCTGTGCACCACAGGAACGTCCTCCCCATGGTCCACCACAAAACATCTTTTCCACTGCTCACCACAGTGAAATCTTTCCCACTATTCACCAAAATGACATCCTCCCCACTATCCACCATAGGTATGTACTTCTCACTGTAAACAGCAGGGAATTTCTCCCCACCTTTTTTTATAGGACTGTTCTTATTGTCTACCACAGGAAAGTCCTCCCCACTGTCCACCACAGTTATGTCCTCCTCACTGTCCACCACAGGGACATCCTCCCCACTGTCCACCACAAAGACATCCTCCCCATTGTTTACCAAAGAAGCTTCCACCCACAGTCCACCACAGAAACGTCCTCCCCACTGTCCAACACAGGTACGTTCTTTCCACTGTCCACTACAAAGATGTCTTCCCCAATGTCCACCACAAGGACATCCTGCCCAGTGTCCACCACAGAGATGTCTTCCACAATGTCCACCACAGTGAAGTGCTCCACACTGTCTACCAAATGGATGTACTCCTCTGTACCTGAGGGATGTCCTTCCCATTGTCCCTCACAGAGGCTTCCTTCCAACTGACCACCACAAGAATGTCCTTCACACTGTCCAAGACTGAGATGTTCTCTTCCCTATCCACCACAGGGACATCCTCCCCAATGTCAACCACATGGATGTCCACCACACCGCCCACCACAGCGATGTCCTCCTGTGCACTACAGGGATGTCCTTCCCACTGTGCTCCCCAGGGACATCATTCCCACTGTCCACCACAAAGACGTCCTCCCCATAGTTTACCACAGGAACTTCCTCCCCAATGTCTACTACAGAAAAATCTTCCCCACTGTCCAAAACAGGTATGTCCTTTCCATTGTCCACCACAGAGATGTCCTCCCCACTGTCCACCAAAGGGATACCAAACACACTGTCTACCAAAGGGATGTTCTTCTGTGCACTACAGGGCTGTCCTCCCTATTGTGCATACCAGGGACCTCCTCCCCACTATCCCATCACAGAGATGTTTTCCCCATTGTTTATCACTGGAACATTCTCCCCACTGTCCACCACAGATACGTCCTCCCCAATGTCCACCACAGGTATGTTCTTTGCACTTTTCACCACAAAGATGTCCTCTTCATTGTTTACCACATGGAAGTCCTCCCACTGTCCACCACAGGTATGTCCTTTTGTGTACCACAGGGACGTCCTTAACACTGTCCACCAAGGAAGCATCTTTTCCACTGTCCACCAATGGGACCTTCTTCTTAAGGTCCTCCCCAGGGGTATTCTCTCCACTGTCCACCACAGGAATGGATCCCTGCCCACCACAAGGACATCTTCACCACTGTCCACAACAGGAACATCCTCCTCACTGCCTACCACAGGGATATTCTTCCCACTGTCCACCACAGGGATGTCCTCATGTGTACCACAGGGATGTCCTTCCCAATGTCCACCACAGGAATTTCCTCTGCACTGTCCACAATGACTTCCTCAACACTGTTCACCACAGAGACATCCTCCCCACTGTCCAACACAGGGACATCCCTCCTTTCTCTTCCACCACAGGGACAACCTCTGCATGGTATAACTCACAAATGTCCTCTTCACTCTCACCACAGATAAGTCCTTTCCACTATCCACCACAGGTACGTTCTTCTCACTGTCCAACACAGGGACATACTTCCAACTGTCCACCACAGGTATGTCATCCTATGCACCACAGGAACTTCCTTCCAACAGTACAACATAATGACATCCTCTCCACTTTCCACTACAGTGAAATCCTCACCAATGTTCTCCACAGAGATGTCCTCCCCAAAGTCCACCACAGTTACATCCTCCCCACTGTACAGCACAGAGTCCTCCTTCCCACTGTGCAGCACAGAGACATCTTCCACACGGTCTAACACAAGGACTTCCTCCTGTGTACCACAGAAACATCCTCCCCACAGTCCACCACAGTGGCATCCTCCACACTGACTACCACAGGGATGTCCTTCTCACTCTCCACCACAGGGATGTCCTCCTCACTCTCCACACAGGGACATCCTGCCAAATTTCCACCACAGGACATCCTCCTGTGCACCATAGGAACATCCTCCTCACGGTCCAGCACAGAGATGTCCTCCCTAATGACCACCACAGGGACATCATTTCCATTGTCCATCGTAGTTACATCACCCCCAGTGTCAACCACAAATACATCTTCCTCACTGTCCACCACAGAGATGTCATCACCACTGTCCACCACAGGGACATCCTCCCCACTGTCCACCTCAGGGACGTCCTCTTGTGTAAAACAGAGATATTTTCTGCAGTGTCCACCACAGGGATATTCTTCCCACTGTCCACCACAAAGATATTCTATCCACTTTCCACCATGAGGACATCCTCCCCACTGTTCACCACAAAGACCTCCTCCCTTCTTTCCAGCAAAGATTCATCCTCCACACTATCCACCACAAGTATGTTCTCCTGTGTACCACAGAAACTTCCTCCCCACAGTCCACCTTAGAAGCATCCTCCCCACTGACCACCACAGGGACGTTTTCTACAGTCTGCACCACAGAGATGTCCTATTCACTGTCTATCACAGGGACATCCTTCCCACTGTCCACCACAGGGACATCTTCAACACTCTCCAACACAGGGATGTCATCCTGTGCACCAGAGAAACATCATTCACACTGTCCACTTCAGGGACATTCTCAACACAGTACATCACAAGGACATCCTCCCCACTGTCCACAAAAGTGATGCCCTTTCCACTGCCCACCACTGAAAGTTCCTCCCCACTGTCCACCACAGGGATGTCCTTCGGTGCACCACAAATACATCCTCCCATCTGTCCACCACAGAGACATCCTATCCAAGGTCCACCACAGGGACAACGTCCCTACTGTTTAACCCAGAGATGTCCTCCTCACTGTCCACCAAAGGGATGTCCTCCCCACTGTCCACCACAGGGATTTCCTCCCCACTGATTACCAAAGGGACATCCTCCATTCTGTCCACTACAGGAATGTCTTCTGCACTGTAATCATACAAGGATGACCTCCACATTGTTGATCACAGGTCCATCCTTCTCACTGTCCTTTACAGTGATATACCTCTCACTGTACACTGCAAAGATGCCCAATCTACTGTCAACCACAGGGAATTCCTCCCCATTGTCTATCACAGGGAAGTTTTTCTCACTGTCAACCCCAGGGACATCATCCTCACAGTCCACACAGGGATGTCCTCCCCACTGTCCACCACAGAGATGTGCTACCCACTGTCCAGTACATGAAAGTCTTCCCCAGTGTCCACCACAGGAACGTCTTTTTCACTACCACATAGATGTCCTCCCCACTGTTTACCAAAGTGACATCCTCCATATTGTCCACTTTGGGATATCCTACTCACTGTCCACAACAGAGAAGTCCTCCCCCGTCCATTTCAGAAATGACCTCCCCACTGTCCACAATAAAGATGCTCTCCTCACTCTCCACCAGAGGGATGTCCTCTGCACTGTCCACCACAGAGATGTGCTTTCCACTATCCACCACTGGGATATACTCACCACTGTCAACCACAGGTTTGTCCTTCCCTATGTACAGAATGGAGACGTCCTCCACACTGTCTTACAGAGGGACATCCTCCTGTGTACCACAGAGACATCCTCACCACTGTCAAAAACAGGGGCAACCTCCACAATGACCACCACAGGGACGTACTCTACATTGTCTACCACAGAGATGTCCTCCTAAATGTCCACCACAGTGAAGATTTTCGGACTGTCAACCAGAGGAACGTACTCCCCCACTGTCCACCACAGGGAAGTCCTCCCCACTGTCCACAACAGGAACATCATCCCAAATATCCACCACAATGTATTGCTCCCCACTGTTTAGCACAGAAACGTCCTCCCCACTGTCCACTACAGGGATGTCCTCCTTACTGTCCACTACAGAAAAGTCTTTCCCACTGTACAACGCAGGGAATTTCTCCGCACTGTCACAACTCTGATGTCCTTTTCACTCTCCACCACTGGAATGTCCCCCCTACTGTCTAACACACAAAATTGTTCCCTGCTGTCCACCACAGGGACATCCTTCACTATGGAGACTTTTTTTGTAACACAGGGACTTGCTCCTCAATGTCCACCACTGGTGCGTCCTCAACAGAACCACCAAAGGGATGTCCTCCACTCTGTCCACCACAGAGATGTACTCCACACTGTCCACCTGAGAGACGTCCTCTTGTGCATTATAGTAACGTCCTCCCAAATATCCACCACAGAGATGTTCTCCAAAGTTTCCTACACAGAAATGTCCTCCCCACTGTCTACCACAGGGATTTCCTTCTGTGGACTATAAGGATGTTCTCTCCACTGTCCACCACAGAGAAGTTTTTTTCAATGTCCACCACAGGGATATCCTACCCAATGTCCAACACGTATATGTCCTCCTCACTGTCCACCACAAAGATGTCCTTTACACTGTCCACCACAGCAACATACTCCAAACTGTCCCGCACAGGGAGGTACTCCTGTATAACAGAAGGACGTCCTTCCCACTTTCCAACACTGGGGCATCCTCCCCACTGACCACAACAAGGACGTCCTCCACACTTTCCAAGACAGAGATGTCCACCCTACTGTCCAACACAGGGACATCCTCCCCTCTGTCCACTACAGGGAAGTCCTCCCAAATTTCCACAACAGGGACGTCCTCCTGTGCACTACAGGGACATCCTACCCACTGTCCACAAAAGGGACTTCCTCTCCATTGTCCACCACAGGAACGTCCTCCCAACTGTCCACCATGAAGACCTCATCCCCACTGTAAACCAGAAGGACATCCTCCCAAATGTCCACCACAGAGACACCCTCCTGTGTACCATAGGGACATCCTTAACACTTCACCACAGGGAATTTTTTCCACTGTCCACCACAGGGATATCCTCAAACACGGTCCACCACAGAAACAGCATCCCCACTGTGCAGCACAAGGACATCCTCCCCACTGTCCACCACAGAGATGTCCTCCATACTCTACAGGGACATATACCTGTGCACCACAGTAACATCCTTCCCTTTGTTCAGCAAATGACATACTCCTGTGCACCACAGGAACATCCTCCCTGAGGTCCACCGTAAAGATGTCTTTCTCAATATTCACCACAGTTAAATTTTCCCCAATGTCCACCAAAAAAATCCTCCCAATTGTCCAACATAGGTATGTCCTCCTCACTGTCACCAAAGGGATGTTCTCCCCACTCTCTACCACATGGATGTCCTCATTTCTGCAAGCCAGAGGGATGTCCTATCCACTGACAACCACATAGATGTCCTTCCCACTGTCCACCAGAGGGACATCCTCCCCACTGTGCACCACAGGGACATCCTGTCCACTACAGAGATGTCCTTTCCACTGTCCACTACAGTAACATCCTCCTGTGTAATACAGGGACTTCCTCACCATTCTCAACCACTGGTGAGTCCTCAATGCTGACCACAACAGGGATGTCCTCCACACTGTCCACCACAAAGATGTCCTTCCAGTGTCCATCACAGGTACATCTTCCCAAATGTCCACCACAAAGATTTCCTCTGCACTTTATACCACAGGGACATATATCTGTGCCCTACAGGAACGTCCTTACCCGTGTCCACAAGAACATCCTCCCCACTGTCCAGTACAGTGAAATCCACCCCACTATCCACCATAGGGATGTCCTCCTCACTGTCAACCACAGGGAAATCCTCCCCACTGCCCACCACAGGTAAATTCTCCCCATTGTCCACCACAGTGACATCCTCCCCACTGTCCACTAAAGAACATCCTCCTGTGCACCACAGGGGTGTCTTCCCAATGGTCCATCACAGAGAGTTCCTCTTTACTGTCCACCACAGAGACATAAACCTGTGCATAACATAAATGTCCTCACCTGTGTCCACAAGAACATCCTTCCCACTGTCCATCACAGTGAAATCCTCCCCACTGTCCACCACAGGGATGTCCTCCATACTGTCCATCACATGGAAGTCCTCCCCACTGTCCACAACAAAAACATCATCCCAACTCTCCACCAGAGGGAAGTTTTCCCCACTAACCACTGCCAGGACGTCCTTCCCACTGTCCACCAAAGGGAAGTCCTCCCCACTCTCCAGCACAGGGATGTCCTCTTAAATGTTTGCCACAGGGACTTCCTTCTGTGCACCACAGCAACGTCCTCCCTACTGTCCTCCATAGATATCCTCCACACTGTCCACCACATGGATGTCCTTCCCACTGTCCACCAGAGGGATGTCCTCCAGTGCACCACAGGAATGTCCTCCAAATGTCCACAACATGGACATGCTCCCCATTCTCCAACACAGTGAAACCCTCCCCAGTGTCCACCTCAGGTACATCCTCCCCACTGTCCACTAAAGGACATCCTCATGTGCACCAAAAAAGGTCCTCCCCACAGTCCACCATAAAACATCATCGCCACTGCCCACCACAGTGATATCTTCCCCACCGTCCACCACAATGACGTCCTCCCCACTGTCCACTATAGGTATTTCCTCCTCATTGTCAACAACAGAGAAATCCTGCCCACTGTCCATGACAGAAATATCCTTTCCATTGTCCACCTCAGGGACATCCTCCCCACTGTCCACTAAAGACGTTCTCCTGTGCACTACAAAAATGTCCTCCCAACTGTCCACCACAAAATGTCATCACCACTGCCCACCACAGTGAAATCTTTCCCATTATCTGTCATAATGACGTCCTCACCATTGTCCACCATAGGTATATCCTCCTCATTGTCAACAACAGAGAAGTTCTCCTCAGTGTCAACGACATGAATGTCCTTTCCATTGTCCAAAACAGGGAAGTCATCCCCACTGTCCACCACAGGTATGTCCTCACCACTGTCCATGACAGTGGTGTCCTCCCCATTGACCACCAGAGGGACGTCCTCCCTATTGTCCACCATAGAAATTTCCTCCCCATTGTCCACCACAGAAAAGTCCTCCCCACTGTACACCACAGGGAATTCCTCCCCACTGTCCACCACAGGGTTTTCTTTCCCACTGACCACAGCAGAATTGTCCATTTCCCTGTCCACCACAGGGAGGTCCCCCCACTGTCCACCTCACAGACTTGCTCCCCGCTGTCCACCACAGGACCTCCTACCCACTGTCCACTACAGGGATGTTTTTTGTAACACAGGGTCTTCCTCACCAGTCCACCAGTAGTGCATCCTCAATGTGACCACCACAGAGATGTCCTCACACTGTCCATCACAAATATGTCCTCCACACTGTTTACCACAGGGACATCATCCTGTGCATTGTAGGAACACCCTCCCAACTGTCCACCACAGGGCTGTCCTCCCCGGTATCCACCAGAGGGATGTCCTTTCTTGCACCACAGAGATGTCCACCCCACTGTTCACCAAAGGAATGTCCTCACTTGAACCACAGGGATGTCCACTTTACTGTCCACAACAGGAACATGCTTCTCACTGTCCACCACAGTGAAATCCTCCCCAGTGTCCACCACAGAAATGTCCTTCCAACTGTCCATCACAGAAAATTCCTCCTCACTGTCAACCACAGTGATGTCCTCCCCACTGTCAACAAGAGAGACAACATTACCACTTTCCATTCAAGTGACTTCTTCCTGTGCACCACAGAAACTTTCTCCCCAAAGTCCACCACAGAGAAGTCCTCCCCACTTCCACCACAGGGACATTCTCCCCAATGTCCACCACTGGTATGTACTTCTCACAGTCCACCACAAAGATGTCTTTTACACTGTCCACCACAGGGACATACTTTCCACTGTCCACCACTGGTTTATCCTACGAACTGTCCACCACAGAAATGTTCTTCACATTGTCCACCACAAAGACATACTCTTTTTACCAGAGGGATGTCCTCCCCACTGTCCACCACAGGGTAATCCGCCCCAATGACCATCACAAGGATGTTTTTCCCACTGTCCACTACATGGACATCCTCCCCACTGTCAACCACAGGGACGTCCAACACACTGTCTATCACAGGGACATTCTCCTGTTCACTACAGGAATGTCCTCCCCACTATCCATCACAGAGACATACTCCCCATTGTTTACCACAGGAACTTCCTCCCCACTCTCCACGACAGGGACGTCTTCCGCACTGTCCACCACAGGTACATTCTTCCAACTGTCAACCATATAGATGTCCTCTCCACTGTCCACCACAGGGACATCCTCCCCAGTGTGCACCACAGAGACATCCTCTTGTGTACCACACGAACATCCTTAACACTGTCTACCACAGATGCATCTTTTCCATTGTCTGTTACAGGGATGTTCTTCCCACTGTACACCATAGTGACATCCTCCTGTGCACCATGGTGATATCCTTCCCACTGTCCAACACAGAGATATCCTCCTCACAGTCCACCACAGATGAATCCTACACACTGTCCACCAGAGGGATGTCCTCCTGTGCATCACTGGAACATCCTCTGCACTGTCCACAAGGACATTCTTCCCACAGTCCACCACAGTGAAATCTTTTTCAAGATCCACCATGGGGACATCCTCCCCACTGTCCCACACAAGGGCTTCCTTCCAATTGACCACCACAATTATGTCCTTCACACTGTCCAAACAGAGATGTCCTTCCCACTATCCACTACAGGGATATTCTCCCCAAAGTCAACCACATGGAACTCCATCCCACTGTCCAATACAGGGACGTCCTCCTATGCATGACAGGGACATCCTCCCCACTGTGTACCCCACTGTCCACCACAAAGACCTTCCTCCCATTGTTTACCACAGGAATGTCCTCCCCACTGTACACCAAAAAGACATGTTCCCTACTGTCCAACACAGTTATGTCATTTCCACTATCCACCACAAAGATGTCCTACCCACTGTCCACCACAAGTATTTCCTGCCCAGCCACCACAGAGATATCCTGGTGTGTACCACAGGGACATCCTTAACTCTGTCCACCACAAGGACCTTCTCCCCACTGGCCACCAGAGGGACATTCTTGACACTGTGCACCAAAAAGACATCCTCCTGTGCACCACAGAGACATCCTCCCCACTGTCCAAAAATGGGAAGTCCTCCTGTGCACCATGGGGAAGTCTTTCCCACTGTACACCAGAGGGATGTGCTCCTCATGCTTCACCACAGGTAAGTCCTTCCCACTGTCCACCACAGAGATGTCCTTTCCACTGTCCACCACAAGAACACTTCCCTCTCTGTCCACCACAGAGATATCATATGCACTGCGCACCACAGAGACATCCTCCCCACTGTCCAACAAAGGGATGTCATCCTGTTCACCAGAGGGATGTCCTCCTCACTGTCCACCACAGGGAAGTCCTTTCCACTGTCCACAACAAGAACGCTTGCCTCTCTGTCCACCAGAGATGTATTTGCAGTGACACCCACAGGGGCATCCTTTTTGCTGTCTACCACAGAAATGTTTTCTGTGCACCACAGTGACATCCTCACCACTGGCCAGCACAGGAACGTCCTCCCCATGATGCACTACAGGGACATACTCTCCACTGTCCAACACAAAGATGTCCTCCCCACTGTCCATCACAGGGACCTCCTCCACACTGTCCACCACAAAGTTGTCCTCTCCACTGTCCACCACAGGGATATCCTACCCACTATTCGCCAAAGGGACATCCTTCTGTGCATCATAGGGACTTCCTCCTGACTGTCTCTCACAGAGATATCCTCCTCCTTGTCCACCAATTGGATGTCTTTTTCACTGTCCATGACATGAATGTTCTTCTGTGCACCACAGGAATGTCCTTACCACAGTCCACCAAAGGGAATTTGCTTCTTACTGTCCTGCATAGGGATTTCCTCCTGGGCACCATAGAGACATCCTCTACACTATCCACAAAAGGGACATTCTGCCTACGGTTCACCACAAAGATTTCCTTTCCACTGTCCAAAACAGAGATGTCCTCCCCACTGTCCAACACAGAGATGTCCTTTCCATTGTCCACCACAGGTACACCCTCCCCACTGTCCACCACAGAGACATTTTCCTTTGTACCACAGGGAAATCCTCAAAATAATACAACAAAGGGGCATGATTCCCACTGACCACCACAGGGACGTCCTCCACACTGTTTATCACAGAGATGTCCTCCCCACTGTCCAACACAGGGACATCCTCCTAACTCTCCACCAAAAAACCATCATCCTGTGCACCACAGGGGCCTCCTCCCTACTGTCCACCACAGAGATGTTCTACTTACTGTCCACCACAGGGATGTCCTCCACACTGTCCACTACAGAGATGACTTTCTGTGCACTACATGGATGTCCTCTACACTGTCCACCATAGGGACATCCTCCCAAATGTCCAACAAAGTGAAATCCTACCCACTGTCCAGCACATGGAATTCCTCTACACTGTCCAAAAGAGAGATGTCCTCCCCACTGTCCACCAAAGAGGTGTCCTCCCCATTGAGCACCACAGAAATAAAATCTACACTGTCCACCACAGAGATATCCTCCACCCTGTCCACCACAGGGAAACATCCCTACTGTAACCTCAGGTACTTCCTACCCACTGTCCAACAAAGAAATGTTTTTCCTCTGTCCAACACAGAGAAGTCCTCCCCACTGTTCACCAGAGGGATATCCTTCTCACTGTCCACCACAGAGACGTCCTCCAAACTGTCCACAACAGGGACATCCTCTTTCCTTTTCATCACAGAGTTGTCCTCCACAATGTCCACTATAGGGACATCCTCCTTACTGTCCACCACAGGGACATCCTTTCCACTGTCCACCACAGGTGTGTCCTCCTGTGAACCACAGGGACATACTCACCACTGGCCAACCCATGGGCATCCTTCCCACTGACTACCACAAGGATGTCCTCCACACTGTGTACTACAGAAATTTTCTCCCCGCTGTCTACCACAGGAACATGTTCCACACTTTCCACCACAGTGATGTCATCCTGTGCATGACAAAGATGTCTTCCCAACTGTCATCACAGAGATGTCCTCCCTTCTGTTCAGCACAGGGACATCCTCCGCATTGTTCACAACATGTATGTCCTCACTACTCTCAAAGACAGATATATCCTTTCCACTTTCCACCACAGGGATATTTACCCCACTGTCCACCACAGTCATGTCCTACATATTGACCACCACAGTTATATCCTCCACACTGTCCACAGAAATGTCCTCCCCACTGTCCACCACAGAGACGTTTTTCCAATTTCCAAGACAGAGATGTCCTCCCCACTGTCCACCACAGGGAAATCATTATGTATACCACAGGGATTTCCTCCCCACTGTCTACCACAGAAACATCCTCCTCATTGTCCACCACCTGTATTTCCTCCCAACTATCTACAACAGAGAGGTGTTTCCAACTGTCCACCAAAGGGTATTCCTCTCCACTGTTTACCCCAGGGATGTCCTCCTCACTGTCCTTCGCAGGGATGTGCTCTACACTGTCCACCACAGGGACCTCCTACTCAAAGTCCACAACAGAGAAGTCCTTCCCACTGTCTACCACAAGAAAATCTTCCCCACTGTCCACCACAGTGATGTCCTTTTCACTGTGAATCACAGGGATGTCTTACCCACTGTTCACCACAGAGTTGTGCTCCCCAGTGTCCATCAAAGGAACATCATTACCTCTGTCCACCCCAGGAACATTATCCTGAGTACCACAGAAACTTCCTCACCACTGTCCACCAAAAGTGTGTCCTCAACACTGACCACAAAGGGACGTCTTCTACACTGTCCACCACAGAGATTTCCTCAACACTATCCATAACAGAAACATCCATGACACTGTCCACCACAGGGACGTCCTCCTGTGCACCACAGAAACATCCTCCCCATTATCCAATGCAGTGTCGTCCTCCCTACTAACCACCACAGGGACGTTCTCCACACTGTCCACCACATAGATGTACTCCTTACTGACAACCACAGGGATATCTTCCACACTTTCCATCACAGAGATGTCCTGCCCACTGTCCACAACAGGGATATCATCCTTACTGTCAACCACAGAGTCATTCTTCCCACTGTCCACCACAAAAATATTGTCACCACTGTCCACCACAGTGATGTCATCCCCACTGTCCACATCAAGAACGTCCTCCTGTGCACCAGAGGAATGTCCTCCCCACTGTCCAACACAGGGATGTCCTTCCCAATATCAGCCACAAAGTTTCCTTTCCACTGTCCACGACACTGATGTCCTCCCTACTGTCCACCACAGGGATGACCTCCTGTGCACCACAAGGATGTCATCCCCACTGTCCAACACAGTGAAATCCTCCCACTGTCCACCACAAAGAAGTCCTTCTCACTGTCCACCACAGGAACATCCTCCAACTGTCTACCATAAGGACATCCTACCCAATGTCCACCACAGGGATGTCCTCCCATTTTGACCACCACAGGGATGTCCTCTCCACTGTCCAGAAAAAGAATGTCCTTTTGTACACCAAAGGGAAGTGCCCCCCACTGTCCACCACAGGGATGTCCTTCCCACTGTCCATGACAGGAACATTTTTTTCATTGTCCACCACAGGGACATCCTCTCCACTGTCTACTACAGGGACGTCCTCCTGTGTACCACAGAGACGTTCTCACCAATGCCCACCCCTGGGGTGTCCTCAAAAATGACCACCACAGGGATGTCAACCCACTGTCCACCACAGGGATGTTGTCCTCACTGTCCAACACAGGGATGTCCTCCAGTGTACCACAGTGACGTCCTCAGCACTGTCCACCACAGGGTCATCCTCCCTACTGACAACCACAGGGACATTATCCACACTGAACATTTCAGAGATGTCCTCACCACTGCCCACCACAGGGACATTCTCCCCACTCTCCACCAAAGAGACTTCCTCCCCAATGACCACAACAAAATGACCTTCCCAATGTCCACCACAGGATTTTCCTCTTGTTTACCATAAAAACGTCCTCTTAACTGTCCACCACAAGGGCATCCTCCTGTGCAACTCAGAAGTGTCCTCCACACTGCCCACCACAGGCATGTCCTTTCCATTGTCCATCACAGGAATGTTCTCACCCGTGTCCACCGAAGTGATGTCCTCCTGTGTTCCACAGGGACGTCCTTACAACTGTCCCCAGGAGAAGCATCCATAACAATGACCACCATAGGGACATCCTCCACACTGTCCACTACAGAGATTTTCTTCTCACTGTCTACCACAGTGACATCCTTCCCACTTCCCAACAAAAGCATGTCCTCCTGTGCACCACAGGGACTTCCACCCAACTGTCCACCACAAACATGTCCTCCTCAATGTTGAACACAGTAATGTCCTCACCACTGTCCAACATAGGGATGTCCTCCTGTGTACCTTAAGGATGTCCTCCCCACTGTCAACAAGAGGAATGTCCTCCTCAAAGTCCACCACACAAAAGATTCCTCCACTGTCCACCAGAGATGTCTTCCCCACTATCTACCACATGGACGTCCTCTCCAATGTCCATCTTAGGGAATTCCTCCTCACAGTACACCACAGGGATGTCTTCCACACTGTCCACCATAGGTCTGTCTTCACACTATCCATCCCAGAAACCTTCTCCCCATTGTCCACCACAAGGACAACCTTCGACTGTCCACCACATGAAAATTATCTCCACTGTCTACCACAGGAAAGTTCTCCTCACTGTCCACCACAGAGATGTCATCCACACTGTAAACCACAGGGATATCCTCCACACTGTCCACCAAAAGGTCATCCTCCCTACTGTCCACCAAAGGGATGTACTTCCTCATTGGTCACCACAGTGATGTTTTCCTCACTGTAACCACAGGTTTATCCTGTTCACTGTCTGCCACAGAAACATTCTCCCTGCTGTTCACCTAAGGGACATTCTCAACCCTGTTCACCACAGTGACAAACTTTTTTGCACCACAGGGACATCCTCACCACTGTTCACCACAGGGGCATCCTCCACAGTGTCCACCACAGAGATGTCCACCTGACTGTCCACCACATTGATGTCCTCCACACTGTCAACTACAGTGATGTCCTCCTATAGACCAGCGTGATTACTTCCTCACTGTCTACCACTGTGATGTCCTCCTCACTGTCCACCAAAGAGGCATCCTGCCCATTGACCTCAACATGGACATCCTCCACACTGTCCAACACAAAGATGTACTCCCCATTGTTCACCACAGGGACATCCTCTCCACTGTCCTCAACAAGGACGTCCTCCTGTGCACCACACGGATGTCCTTTCCACAGTCCTCCAAAGGGACAACCTTCTCACTGTCAACCACTGGGAATTCCTCCACACTGTCCACCACAGGGAAGTCCTGCCCACTGTCTACCACAGGAATATCCTCCCAACTGTCCATCACATGGACATCTTTCCCACTGTCCACCACAAAAAACCTCCCAACTTCCCAACACAGGGATGTCCTCCTCACTGTCCACAACAAGGACATCCTCCTGTGCACCACAGGGACATTCTTCCCACTGTCCTTCACAGGGGCATTTTCCCACTGTCCACTACTGGGATGTCCTCCTCACTTTCCACCACAGGGAAATTCTTCCTACTGACCACCAAGCAACATTTTTCACAGTGTCCACGTCACTGTCCACCACAGTGATGTCATCCACACTGTCAACCACTGTGATGTACTCCTATGGACCAGAGTGATGTCCTCCCCACGGTCCACTAAAGGGACATCCTCACCATTGATTACCAAAGGAACATCCTCCACACTGTCCACCACAAAGTTGTCCTCCCTACTGTTCACCATAGGGACATCCTCTCCACTATACACAACAAGGACTTCCTCTGGTGCACCACAGGGACGTCCTTCCCACTGTCCTCCACAGGGAAAACCTTCCCACTGTCCACCAATATGATGTCCTCCTCACTGTCTACCATAGGGAAGTCCTCTCCAATGTCTACCACAGGAATATCTTCACAACTGTCCATCACAGGAATATCCTCTCCACTGTCCACCGCAGGGACATCCTTCCCACTGTCCACCACAGAGAAAACCTCCCAACTGTCCATCACAGGGACCTCCTATTCACTGTCCAACACAGGGATATCTTCCCAGTGTAAACCACAGGGATGTCCTCCTCACTGTCCACCACAGAGATGTTTTCCTCATTGTCCAACACAGAGATGACCATTACAATGTCTACCACAGAAAAATCCTAGCCACTGTCCACCAGAGGAACATCCATCTCATTCTCCACCACAGAGATGTCCTCTACAAAGTCAATTACAGGGATTTCCACCTGTGCAACACAGGAACGTCCTCCTCACTGTCCAGAACAAAGATGTCCTTCCCACTGTCCACCATAGGGACTTGCTACCCACTGTACTCATAAAGGATGTCCTGTACACCACAGGAAGTTTCTCCCAATTGTCCACCACAGGGATGTATTTTCCACTGTAAGCCACAGAAATGTTCTTTCAACTGTCCTCCACAGGGATGTCCAACCCACTGTCCACCATAGGGACATTCTCCTTTGTAACACAGGGACGTCCTAACCACTTTCCACCACAGGGATTTCCTCCCTACTGACCACTACAATGACGTCCTCCACATTGTCCATCACAGATATGTCCTCCTCAAGTTCCACCACAAGGGATATCCTCCCAAATATACACCACAGGGACATAATTTTGTGCACCATAGGGACATTCTCCCAACAGTCAACCACATAGATTTTCTTTCCACTGTCCACCACAAGGATGTCCTTCGCACTGGCCACCACAGTGATTTCCTCCTCACTGTCCACCAGAGGGATATCCTCAGCACTGTCCACAAAAGTGACATCCTCTTACTTTCTGCCTCAGGGACGTCCTCCTGTGCACCACAGGAACATCCTTCCCACTGCCCAGCACAAGGTCGTACTCTCCACTGTTCACCACAGTGAAATCTTCCCTACTGTCCACCACAGTGACTTTTTCCTGTACACCACAGTCATGTCCTCCCAACTGTCTACCACTTAGATGTTCTCCACACTGTAGCCACCAAAGGGACGTCCTCCCCACTGTCCACCTCAGAAACGTCCTCACTGTCCTCCACAGGGATGTCCTCTCCACTGACCAAAACAAGGACATTCTTTTGTACAACACAAGGACATCCTCCCCACTGTCCACCACAGGAAAGTCCTTACCACTGTCTATGACAGAGACATCCTTTTCACTGTACACCGCAGTGACGTTCTCTCCAATGTCAAATAAAGAGATGTTCTCATGTGTACCACAGAGACATCCTCGCCAATGTCTACAACAGGGGTGTCCTCCCAACTGACCACCACAGGGATATCCACCCACTCTCTACCACAGGGATGCCCTCCTCACTGTCCACCACAAAGATTTTTTTTCACCACAGAGACATCCTTTTTACTGTCCACCAGAGGCATTTTCTCTTGTACACCACAGGAACGTGATCTCTAATGTCCACCAAAGAGATTTCCTTCCCAAGGTCCACCACAGGAATGTTATCTTTTGTACCATAGAAATGTCCTCCCAACTGCCCACCAAAAGGGCATCTTCCTGTGCACCTAAGGGATGTCCTCTCAACTGTCCAAAACAGATATGTTCTCCAGACTGTCCACCACAGAGATGTCTTCCCCATTGTCCACCACAGTGAAATCCTCCTCACTGTCCACCAGAGAAGGCCTCGTCACTGTGCACAACAATAACATCCTCCAAACTGTCTATCATAAGGACATCCTCTCCACTGTCCACCACAGTGATGTCCTCCCCATTGTCCACCACAGGGATGTACTAATCAATGTTCACCGCAGTGTAGTCCTCCTGTGCACCACAGAAACATCCTCCACATTGTCCACCACAGGGGGTTCCTCCCCTTTTACTGCCACTGGGATGTCCTCAACACTGTACTCCACAAACATGTCCTCTCTCCACTATCGACTATAGGGATGTACTCATGATTGTCCACCACAGGAACATCATCTGTGTACCACAGGTATGTCCTCACCACTGTCCACAACAGGGGCATCCTCCACACTGTCTACCACTGAGATGTCCTCCCTAATGTCCAACACATGGATGTCCTCTTCACTGTCCATCACAGGGATATACTCCTGTGCACCACAGGGATGTCCTCCCTATTGTCCTCCACTGGGACGTTCTCTAAACTGTCCACCAGAGAGATATTTTCCCCACTGTTTACCACAGTGACTTTCTCCACTCTGTCCACAACAAAGATGTCCTCCTGTGCACAACAAAGACATCCTCCCCACTGTCCACCCTAGGGACATCCTCCCCATGTCCACCACAAGGAGTTCCTCCTGTACACCACAGGGATGTACTCCCAACCGTCTATAACATAGATGTTCTTTCCAGTTTCCACAACAGGCACATCATCCCCACTGTCCACCACAATGATGTCCTCCAAACTATTCACAACAGGGACGTCCTCCCCACTTTCTACCACAGGGCCATTCTTCCTACTGTTTACCACAGGGAATTCCTCCCTACTGTCCACCATATGGACATACTTTTCACTGTCTACCACAGGGACATCCTTTGCACTGTCCACCAAAGGGATATTGTTCCCAATGTCCACCACAGGGACATATTACCTCCTCTACACCACAGGTATGTCCTCCTCACTGTCTACCACAGAGATGTCCTACCCACTCTCCACCACAAGGATGTCCTCCTCACTGTCACCACAGAGATATCCTACCCACTCTCCACCAAAAGGATGTACTCCTCACTGTCACCACAGAGAAATTCTCTCCACTGTCCACCACAGGGACATCCTGCCCACTGTTCACCACAGTGATGTCCTGCCCACTGTCCACAACAGGGATGTCTTTCCTACTGTCCACCAGAGTGATGTCCTCTCCACAGTCCACCACAGGTGCTTTTTTAGTGACCACCACAGGGACATCCTCCTGTGTACCACAGGGACTTTTTCTGAACAGTCCTCAACAGAGATGTCCTTTTCACTGTTCTCCAGAGTGATGTCCTCTACACTGTCCACCACAGAGACATCCTTTCCTCAGTCTACCACAGGGATGTCTTCCCCATTATCCACCACAGGGACACCATCTTGTGTACCACAGGAACATCCTCACCACTGTCCACCACAAGGGAGTCCTCACTTATGACCACCACAGGGATGTCCTCCACACTCTCCACCAAAGAGATGTTCTCCCAACTGTCCATTACAGCGACATCCTCCCCACTGTCCAACAGAGGGAGGTCCTCCTGTGCACCACAGGGAGGTCTTTCCAACTGTCTACCACATAGATCTTCTCCCCACTGTACACCACACAGATATTCTCCCCACAGTCCAGCACAGGCACATCCTCTTACTGTCCAGCACAGGGAAGTCTTTACCACTGTACACCACAGGGACATCCTCCTGTTCATCACATGAATGTCCTCCCCACATTCCACTACAAAGACGTCCTTCTTACTGTCCACCACATTGATTTCCTCCTTATTGTCCATCACAAATACGTCCTCCACACTGTCCACCACAGGGATGTCCTCCTCACTGTCAACCACATGGAAGTCCTCCACAGTGTTAATCACAGGGACCTCTTGCTCATTGTCCACCAAAGGGAAACCCTCCCTATCATCCACCACAGGGTTTTCTCTACAATGTCTACCACAGGGATGTTCTACTGACTGTCCACCACAGGGCTGTCTTCCCCATTGTCCACCACAGGGAAGTCTTCTTAACTGTCCACCACAAGGACATCCTCCTCACTTTCCACCACAAAGACGTCCTCCAAAATGTCCACCACAGTGATTTTCTCCCAACTGTCTAGCACAGGGATATCCTCCCCATTTTCCACCACAGGGACGTACTCCTGTGCACCAGAGGGATGTACTCTTAACTGTCGAAAACAGAGATGTCTTCCTGCGCACCACATTAATGTCAATCCCACAGTCAAACACAAGGATGTCCTCCCCGCTGTTCACCTGTGAAATCCTCCCCACTAATCAGCACAAATGCATCCTCCCCACTGTCTATCACAAATATGTCTTCCCCACTATCCACCACAGGGACATGCTTCCCACTGTACAAATCAAGGATGTCTCCTGTGCACCAAAGGGAGGTCCTCCCCACTGCCCACCACAGGGATGTCTTTCCCAATGTAAGCCACAGAGATGTTCTTTCCACCACAGAAACATCCTCCCCACTGTCCACCATAGGGATATTCTTTTTTGTACCACAGGGATGTCCTAACCAATGTCCAGTACAAGGGTGTCCTCCCTACTCACCATTACAATAACGTACTCCACATTGTTCTCTACAGTATGTCTACCCCACAGTCCATCACAGGGACATCCTTCACAGTGTCCACCACAGGGACATCCTCCACAATGTCCACCACAGGGACATACTCTTGTGCACCACAGGGACATTCTTCCAACAGTCTATCACATAGATTTTCTTTCCACTGTCCACCACAGGGATGTCCTTTCTACTGGCCACCACAGGGATTTCCTCCTCACTGGCCACCACAGGAATATTCTCAGCACTGTCCACAAAAGTGACATCCTCTTACTTTCTGCCTCACGGACATCCTCCTGTGCACCACAGGAATGTCCTTCCCATTGCCCAGCACAAGGTCGTTCTCTCCACTGTCCACCACAGTGAAATCTTCCCCACTGTCCACCACAGGGACTTTTTTCTGTACACCACAGGGATGTCCTCCCAACTGTCCACCACAGGGGCATCCTCCCCACTGTCCAACTCAGAAACATCCTCCTCACTGTTTACCACAGAAACGTCCTCTCCACTGACCAAAACAAGGACATTTTCTGTACACCACAGGGACATCCTCCTTACTGTCCACCACAGGGAAGTCCTTCCCACTGTCCATGACAGATACATCCTTTTCACTGTACACCACAGTTATGTCCTCTTTACTGTCAAATACAGAGACTTCCTCCTGTGTACCGAGGTATATCCTCCACACTTTCCACTACAGTGGCATTCTCGCCATTGATGACCAAAGGGTTGTCCTAACCACTGTACACTAAAAATATATCCTACACACTGTCCACCACAGGGATGTCTTCCTCACTGTCTACTACAGGCAACTCATCTTATGTACCACAGGAACATCCTTCCCACTGTACACCAAGGAAGATGTCATCCACACTGTCCACCACAGAAACATTCTCCCCACTATCCAACACAGGGGCATCCATCCCAGTGACCACCACAGAGACATCTTCCACACAGTCCACCAGAGACATGTCCTCTCCATGGTCCAACAAAAAGATATTGTTTCCACTGTCCAACAAAAAGATGTCCTCCTATGCACCACAGAAACTTTGTCCCAACTGTCCACCACAGAGATATCCCCCTTACTGTTCCCCACAGTGATGTCTGCCATACTGTCCACCACAGGCATGTCTTCCTGAGCACCACAGGGATACCTTTCCCACTGCCAACCAAAGAAATGTTCTTCTCACTGTCCACCACAGCAAAGTTTTCTACATTGCCCACCACAAAGACATCCTCCCCACTGTCCAATACTAAAGGTCCTCCCCACTGTCCACCACAGTGACATCTTTTCCACTGTCCACCACAGAGATGGCCTTCTCACTGTCTAACTCAGGGACATCTTTTCCACTGTCCACTATAGGTAAGTCCTCCTGTGCAACACAGGAACATTCTCCCCACAGTCCACTACAAGGATGTCCTCCCTACTGTCCACCAAATTGACATCCTTGTTACTGTCCAGCACCGAGACTTCCTCCCACTGTCCACATCAGAAATGTCCTCCTCACTGTCAACCACAGGGAAGTTTTTCACACTGTAAAGCACAGGGAAATCCTCCCCACTATCAAACACAGGGACATACTCTCCACTCTCCACCACAGGAACATCCTCCTCACTGTCCTCCACAGGGATGTTTTTAACTCTTCCACAATAAAAACGTCCTCCTCACTGTCCACCAGAGAAATCTCCTACCCACTGTCAACCACAGTGATTGGTTCCCCACTGTCACCACAGCAAAGTCCTCCACACTTTCCAACACAGGGACATCTTCCTCAATATCCAACACAGGGACATACTCCCAAAAGTCCACCACATGGATGACCCACTATGCATGACAGTAATGTCCACCCAAAGATTCACAACAAGGATGTCCTCTTCACTGTCCGCCACAGTGAAATTCTGCACAGTGTCCACCACAATGAAGTCCCCAGACTGTCTACCACAGGGATGTCCACATCACTGTCAACCACACAGA
This sequence comes from Arvicanthis niloticus, assembly GCF_011762505.2. Lineage (NCBI taxonomy): Eukaryota > Metazoa > Chordata > Mammalia > Rodentia > Muridae > Arvicanthis > Arvicanthis niloticus. Next base: position 522,405 of record NW_023044983.1, read on the forward strand.
AGTACTGCCCTCTGTCTACCACAGGGATGTCCTCCCCCCTGTACACCACAGAGACATCCTCCCCATTCTCCACAACAGAGACATTCTGCCCACTGTCCACCTCAGAAATGTACTTTCTACTGTCATACACAGGGATGTCCTTCCCACTGTCCACCACAGGGACATCCTCTGCATTGTTCACCACAGTAATGTCCTCCTCACTGTCTACCTCAGGGATGTACATGCAACTGTCCCCCAAAGGGATGTCTTATTCACTGTCCAGCACAGGGACAGCCTCCTGTGCACCAAAGGAATTTCCTCCCCACTGTCCACAAGCATGTCCTTCCCACTGTCCACGTTGTTCCCACTTTCCCCAACAGGGACGTCCTCACCACTCTCTGCCACAGGGATGTCCTCCTCACTGTCCACCACATGTATGTCCTTCCCTGTCCAAAAGAGGGGCGTCTTTCTCACTGTCCACCACAGGGAAGTCTTTTCCACTTTTCACCTCAGGGACATTCTCCCCACTGTCCACCACAGTTATTTTATGCCCACCGTCCACCACAGAGATGTCCTCCCCACTGTCTAACACAGAGATGTCATCTCCACTGTCAACCAAAGGGACATCCTCCTTAGTGTCTTCACAGTGAAATCCTCCGCAGTGTCCAACACAGGAACATCCTCCTCACTGTACAACACAGAGATGTCCTCCCCACTGTTCATGACAGAGATGTGCTTCCCACTGTCTACCACAGGGATGTACATCCCACTGTCCACCACAAATAATTTTCCCTAATGCCTAGCAGAGGGACATCCTCCTCATTGTCTACCACAGGGATGTCCTCCTCACTGTCATCACATCGATGTCCACTTCACTGTCCACCACAGAAACATCCTTGCCACTATTCATCAAAGGGACATTCTAAACACTGTCCACCACTGGGGCATCCTCCTGTGTACCACAGGGATGTCTTCACCACTGTCTACCACAGAGGCATCCTCCCCACTGAACACCACAGGAACATCCTCCACAGTGTTCAACACAGTGATTTCCTTTCCACTGTCCACCTCAGGGACATACTCCCCACTGTCCACCAAAGGGAAATCTTCCTGTGCACCACATGGACTTCCTCAAAACTTTTGACAACAGAGATGTACTCTACACAGTCCATCACAGTGATGTCCTCCCCACTGCCCAGCAGAGGGATGTTCTCCTGTGCACCACAGGAATGTCCTCCCAACTCTCTACAAAAAGAAAGTCCTCTTGTGCATCACAGAAACGTCTTCCACAGGGGCATCCTCCTTATTGACCATCACAGAAATGTCCTCCACACTGTCCACCAAAGAGATGTCCTTTCTACTGTCCACTACAGGGATGTCTTCCACAATGTCCAACACAGGGACGTTCTTTTGTGTACCAGAGTGACGTCATCCCCACTTTCCACCCAAGGGACATCCTTCCCACTCTCCACAACATGGACACTGGAAAGTGTCCACCATAGTGATGTACTCTCCACTGTCCACTACAGAGACATCCTCCTGTGTATCACAGGGACGACCTCACTACTGTCTGCCAAAAGGGTGTCCTCCCAACTGACCACCACAGTGTTGTACTACCAACTATCCACCACAGAGAAACTCTCCTCAATGTCCATCACAGTGACATCCAGCACACTGTCCACCACAGAGATACACTCCCCATTGACCACCAAAGGGACCTACTCCCAAATTTCCACCACAGGGATGTCCACAACACTGTTCACCACAGGCATGTCCTCCTCACTGTCCACCACAAAAAAGTCCTCATTTGCACCACAGTGACTTCCTCTCCATTGTCCACCACAGTAAAATCTTTCCCACTGTGCACCACGGGGAAGTCTTCCACTCTGTCCACCACAGGAACGTCCTCTCCACTGTCCACCAAAGAAACATCCTCCCAATTGTTCACCACAGGGATATTCTCCCCACTGTCCACCAAAGAAACATCCTCCCAATTGTTCACCATAAGGATGCCCTCCTCACTGTCTACCAAAGGGTTGTCCTTCTCACTGTTCACTGTCCACCACAAGGGCGTCCTCTACACAACAGAGACGTCCTTCCAACGGTCCACCACAAAGATGTTCTTACCACTGTCCACTACAGTTACGTCCTTTCCACTGTCCCCCACAGGAATGTCCTTCTGACTATCCTCAACAGAGATGTCCTCCCCACTGTCCACCACAGAAACATCCTGTTGTGCAACACAGGGATGTCCTACCTACTGTCCAACACAGAGATATCATCCACACTGTCCAACACAGTAATGATCTCCCCACTGTCCACCACAGAGACATCCTTTTCACTATCTACTACAGGGACATCTTCTCCACTATCCACCACAGGGACATAATCTTGTGTACCACAGTGATTTTGTAACCACTGTCCACCACAGGGACATCCTCCTGTGCTCCACAAAGACATACTTACATCTGACTACCACATAAATGTTGTCCCCACTGTCCACCAAAGAGTTTCTCCCCACTGTCCACCACAGGGACCTCCACTTACTGTCCACCAAAGGGACATCTTCCACACTGTCCAGCACAGGGACCTCCTCCTGTTCACCACAGGAACACCCTCCCCACAGTACACCCCAAAGAAATCCTCCACACTGTCCAACAAAAGGATGTCCTCCTCACTGTCAACCACAGGGAAATCCTCCACACTTTCACCACAGGGACTTTTTTCCACTGTCCACCACAGGAAATCTTTCCCATATTGCACCACAGGTTTTCCTCCTCAGTGTCCACCACAGAGATGTCCTAGTGACTTTCCACCACAGGGACATCCTCCCCACTGTCCACCACAAGGAAATTTTCACCACTGTCCACTACAGTGACATTCTCCTCACTGTCCACAGCAGAGACACCCTTCAAACTGTCCACCACAGTGATGTTCTTCCCACTGTCTACCACAGAAACATCCTCAAAACTGTCCACCACAGGGATGCCCTCCTGTGCACCACAGGATGTCCTCTTAACTGTCCACCACAGAGATTTCCTCCTCATGCTCTGCCACTAGGACATCCTCCCTACTGTGCACCACAATGAAAATCTTTTCACTTTTAACCTCAGGAACATCCTCTCAACTGTCTACTACAGGGATGTCCTTCTGTGCACCACAGCAACATCCTCCCCACTGTCCACAAGGATGTTGTTCCCACTGTCCACTACAGTGAAATCCTCCCCACGGACCACCACAGGGATGTCCTCCCCAGTTTCCACCACAGGGAATTTCTCACCAATGTCCACAACAGGGACGTCCTTTCCACTGTCTACCAAAGAAAGATCCTCCTCACTGTTCAAAACAGTGACATTTTTCCCACTGTCCATCACAGTGACATCTGTGTACCCCAAAGACATTTCCTCATGGTCCACCACAGGGACATCCTTGCCACTGTACACCACAGAAACTTGCTTCTCACTGTCCACCACAAAGATGTTTTCCTCACTTTCCACCACAGGGAAGTCCTCCCCACTGTCCACCACGAGATTGTCCACCTCATTGTGCACTACAGGAACGCCCTCTCCACTATCCACAACAGAGATGTCCTTCTGACTGTCCACCATAAGGATGTCCTTCCCGTTGTCTACAGCAGGTACTTCCTCTCAACTATTAACCACAGGGAAGTTTTCCCCACTGTCCCCCAAAGGGACATCCTCCCCATTGTCCACCACAGGGATGTGTTCCCTACTGTCCACCACAGTGACATCCTGTCCATTGTCCACCACAGAGACATTCTCTTCTGTGTCCACCGCAGAGAAGTCTTCACCACTGTTCACCACAGGCAAGTATGTCACACTGTCTACCACAGGGATATCTTCTGCACTGTGAACAATATGGATATTCTCCCAACTTTCCACCACAAGTACAGCCTTTCCACTGTCCATCACAGAGATGTCCATCTCACTGTCCACCACAGAGATGTCTTACTCACTGTTTACCACAGGATTTTCTACTCCACTGTCCACCACAGAAAGTCTTTCCCATGGTCCACCACAGGGATGTGCTCCCAACGGTCCACCACAGGAATGTCATCCTCACTTTCTGCCACAAAGATGTCATCCCTACTGTCAACCACAGGGATATCCAAGCCATTGTCCACCACAGGAATGACCTCCTCACTGTCCACAACAAAGAAGTCCTCCTCACAGTCAATTTGAAAGATGTCCTCCACAAGTCCACCATAGGTAAATCCTCAACAATGTCCACCACAGGTACACCCTTTCCACAGTCCACCACAGAGACCTCCTTTCCACTGTACAGCACAGAGACGTCCTCCACACTGTCTACGACAGGAACATCCTTCTGTGTACCACAGAAACATTATCCCCACTTTTCACTACAGGGGCATTCTCCACACTGACTAGCACAGGGCATCCTCCACAATGTCCATCACAGAGATGTTCTCCCCACTGCCTGCCATGGTGACGTCCTCTCCACTGTCTACCACAAAAACACAATTGTCCACTGTGCAGCACAGCTACATTCTCCCCACAGTCCACCACAAAAACATCCTCTTGTGCACCACAGGGACTTCTTCCCCAGTGGTGTCCTCCTTAGGGACCACCTTAAAAACATCCTCCACCCTGTACACAACAGAGATATCCTTCCCACTGTCCACCACAAGGATGTTTTTGCAACTATCCACCACACAGACATCCTTTCCACTGTCCACCACATGGGTCCTCTTCCAACTGACCACCAGAGTGATGTCCTCCCCACTGTCAACTACAGGGACTTGCTCTTCACTGTCCAACACAGGGATGTCCTCCAGTGTACCACAGAGACATACTCAACACTGTCTACCACAGGGGCACTCTCCCCACTAACAACCACAGGGACATCTTTTACACTTTCCACCAAAGAGATGTCTTCCCAACTGTCGACCACAGGGGCATCCTCCTAACTGTCCACCAAAGGGACCTCCTCCCCACTTTCCACCATAGGGATGTCCTCACCACTGTTCACCACAGGGATGTCCTTCACACTGTCCACCACAATGAAGTGCTCATTTGCAAAACAGAGACATACTCCCTACTGTCCACCAGAGAGACATGTCTTGTGCACCACAGGAGCATTCTCAATGTCCACCAAAGAGATATCCTCAACAATGTCCACAACAGGAATGTCCTCCTGTGTACCACAGGGATGTCCTCCCCGTTGTCCACAACATGGGCATCTTCCTGTGCACCACAAGGATGTCCTCCCTACTGTCCACCACAGAGATGTTCTCCTGATGGTCCAACACAGGGATGTCCTCCCCACTGTTCACCACAGCAGAATCCTCCTAATGACTACAACAGGGATGTCCTTCACACTGCCCACTAAAGTGATGTTTTCCCCACTGTCCAACACAAGGACATCCTCTCCACAGTCCACCACAAAGACTTCCTTTTGTGCACCACAGGGAAGTCTTCCCCAAGTGCATCCTCCATACTGACCAACAAAGAGACATCCTTCAGACTGTCATACACAGAGATGTACTTTCCCCTGTCCACCACAGGGATGTCCTCTCCACTGTCTACAACAGAAAGGTCCTTCCTACTGTCCAGCACATAGACATCCTTTCCAATGTCCACCATGGTGACATCCTCTCAACTGTCCACTACAGGGACGTCCTCACTACTTTTCACCACAGGGGTGTCCTCCCAACTGACCATCACAGTGATGTCCTTCCCACATTCCACCACAGGTACGTTCTCCTCACTGTCCACCACAGGGGCATCCTCCCCACACAACCACAGGGACATTCTTCACTCTACACTACAGCTATGTCCTTTCCACAGCCATCCACAGGGACACCCTCTGCACTCTCCATCAAAGGAACCTCCTCCCCAACTTCCTCTACAGGGACATCCTCCCCACTTTTTACCACAGGGATGTCCTCCTCAATATCAACCACAAAGAAGTCTTCAATTGAACCAAAGAGATATCCTCCCTACTTTCCACAAGAGGAACGTGCTCTTGTGCATCATAAGGACATCCTCCCCAATGTCCACCAAAGACATGTCCTTCCCAATGTCCACCACAGTAGTGTACTTCTGTGTACCACAGGACATCCTCCCCACTGTCCACAACAGGGCATCCTCTTAAACACCACAGGGATGTCATCTTCACTGTCTACCACAGGGATGACCTCTTGTACACCACAGAGATGTCTTCCACACTGTCCATCACAGACATGTTCTCCCAACTGTCCAACACAGGGTTGTCCCCCCAGTTTTTACCACAAGGACATTTTTCCACTGTCCACCACAGTGACATCCTCCCAACTGGCCACCACAAGGACATCCTTCCCACTGTTTACCATAGGGATATCTTACCTAAAGTTCACCACAAATACATCCTGCTCACTGTCCACTACAGAGTTGTCCTACCCACTTGCCAACACAGGGATGTCCTTCCCACTGTCTACCGCAGAAAGTCCTCCATACATTCTACAACACAAAAATCCTCCACACTGTCCACGAAAGGAACTTTCTCCTAATTGTCCAATACAAGGATATCCTCCTCACTGTCACCACAGGGATGTTTTGTTCACTGTCCATCACAAAACTTTCTTCCCACTGTCCACCACAGGGACGTGTCCCCCCCAATGTCCACCACAAGGATATCTTCTGCACTGTAAACCACATGGATGTCCTTCCCACTTTCCTCCACAGGTACATACATCCCACTGTCCATTACAGAGATGTCCATCTCACGGTCTACAACAGAGATATCTTACCCACTGTCTACCACAGGGGTTTTCTCCCCACTGTCCACAACAGGTAATTTTTTCCCACTTTCCACCACAAGGATGTCCTCCTCAATCTCCACCACAAAGATGTCCTCTCCACTGTCCTCCAAAGAGATTCGCTCTCCACTGTACACCACAGGTACATCCTTCCAACTGTCTGCCACATAAATGTTCTTTTCACTGTCCACCACAGAGAGGTTCTCCCCACTGAGAACCACAATGATGTCCTCTTACTGTCCACCACAGCAACATCCTTTCCCATGTCCACCAAGGGTTGTCCTCCCAATTGTTCACCATAGGGATGTCCTCCTCTCTTTCCAACACAGGGAAGTCCTCTGGTACACACAGAATTGTCCTCACAATAGTCCACCAAAGGGACTTCCTCCCAACTGTCCACCACAGAGATTTTCTCCACACTGTTCACCACAGGGACGTCCTACCCACTGTCTACCACAGGGAAGTCCTCCCCAGTGTCCAGCACAGGAGTGTCTTTTCCACTCTCTACCACAGGGACACCCGGCCCACCATCCACCACAGGTAAGTGCTCCTTACAGTACACCATAGATGAGTCCTTCCCAATTTTCACTACAGGAAAGTCCACAACACTGTCCACCACAGGAATATTTCCTGCACTGTAAACCACAATATGTCTTCCCCACTTTGCACCACAGGTACATCCTCCCAACTTCCCTTTACAGGGATTTCCATCTCACTGTGCATCACATTGATGTCTTACCCACTCTCCACCAAAGGGATTTTCTCCCCACTGTCCACCACAGGTAAGTCTTACCCACTGTCTACAACAGGGACGTTCTCCTCACTGCCCACCACACAGATGTCCTCCCAACTGTCCACCTCTTAGACGTGCTCCCCATTGTCCACCACAGGAAAGTCCTTCTGACGGTCCACCACAGGAACATCATCCTCACATTCCACCACAGTGATGTCCTCTCCACTGTCAAACACAGAAACATCCTCCCCACTGTCCACCACAGGAATGTCCTCCTCACTGTGCACAACAAATAAGTCCTTCACACAATCCATCACAGGAAAGTCCTCCCTAATTTTTAACACAAGGATGTCTTCCTAATGGTCCACCAAAGGAATGTACTCCCCACAGTCCACCACAGGTAAATCTTTCACACTGTCCACCACAGGTATATCCTCCCCACTCTCCACCACAGAGACTTCCTTTCCACTGTACAGCATAGAGATGTTCTCCAGAGTGTCTACCACGGAAATGTCCTCCTGTGTACCACAGAAATTTCCTCTCCACTGTCAACCACAGTGGTGTCATCACCACTGGCCAGAACAGGGACATCCTTAACACTGTCCACCACAGAGATGTGCTCCCCACTGTCCACCACAGGGACATACTTCCCACTGTCTACCACAGGGGTATCATCACCACTGTCCACCAAAGGTACATTCTACTGTCCACCACAGGAACATCTTCCCCATAGTCCACCACAGAGATGTCCTCCACACAGTCCACCACAGGAAAGTCATCTCCACTGTCGACCACAGGGACATCCTCCCCGCTGGCCACCACAGGAATGTCCTCCTCTGTACCACAAAAATATCCTCCCCACTGTCCACCATAGTGTGTGATCTTGTGAATTACGAGGACGTCCTCCCAACTATCCACCACTGGGAGGTCCTCTTGTGTACCACAAGGATGTCCTTATTACTGTCCACCACAGAGTCATCCTCACCAATACCCAGCACAGTAATGTCTTTTCACTGTTCACTACAGGGACGTCCTCAATTCTGTGAACAAAGTGACATCATCCTGTGCACAATGGAAACCTCCTCACCACTGTTCACCACTGGCACATTGTTTCCTCTGTCCACCACAAGGACATCCTCCCCTTTTCCGAGCCCCTCTGTGTCCCCTTCACCCGCGAAAGAGACACGTGAGGCAGTGTTTGGGTGGCTACCACAGCGAGGCTTTATTCTTGTAACAGCAGAAGCGGAAAGACCCAAAGCCGGGAAAAGGCACTGCTTATATACACCCTAGAGTGGCGTGTTCACTTCTGATTGGCTGTTCACTCATTACCCATAATATGCCCCGGGATGGGCAGTGACTTTGGTGCACTTTTTGCCTTTTGCACCTGCGCAGTTAGTTGTTTACTTGTGTGAGCACAGGATGCACGTGCCATCTTGTAATGGCAAATGTTGTCACACTCACGCGGCTCCTAACATCTCCTCCCCCTATCGATTTTATTAAGATGGAATAGCCTTTTACCTATAAATCGTAGCACCAACTCAGAGAGGGAAAGCAGAGGCCTGATCCCCTGTGCAAAATGAGATATTGTAGTGGGTTTCTTCTCTTGTTGTCGGGCAATGAGTAATACTTCCCATACCCATCTCAATGCCTTTTGATGGGGAAAGGGAGCCTCCGCCCTGGGGCGCCATCAGGGGAGGAAGTTTCTTGGCATCAAACCTTTGTGCAATCAGGCATACTTTTGGGAAATCTATCCACACTCATGGAACATTCCCTGTTGAGTACCCACTCACAAACACCTCTAAATATTCAGGTACCACAGTTATTCAGGCAAGGGCTGGCTAGACTTAGACCTCTCATCGACCCAGTGAAATGGGCTGAACCCTTGGGGTGCATCGACTGAGGGTCTCAGTCATCAGATACTTTCTTATCATCGATAGCCAAATTTCAGGGGAAGATGCTTGCTCAAGTCTACGAGTGCTTGGGCAATAGCGACCTTGTCATGTTTTTGTTAGGCTCTGAGCTTGCAGACCAATCATAATATGAACACTAATCCACAACATATGGCTGCACCAAACAGGCCTATCCCCACCCTTTAAGAAAGAAAGAAAAGGCAGAGGTAAGCCAAGAAGTAAAATCGCCAGGGGTAACGGGGTCCACTCGTTTTCCATCAAGGCTCGAAATCTGGATCTGCAATTGCTGCTGCATCTGGTACAGCTCCCTAGTCCACTTCCCTTGTAAATAAGCAGAAAGATTATGGCTTTGAATAAATGTATCATTCATCAATCTCAGAGGTGCAATACATAGATGTGGGGTTGTTGACACGCAGCTCATTTGAACCACATCTGTGAATAATTCTATATGGGCTTGGAGCAAATCAACTCTCTGATAGACCAACAGAATGTCTGATGTCAGGTTTGCATCCACTTTCTGTAGAGTGGTCAAAGTCTCAGAGGTCTTTTCTGAAATTTGATTAACAACAGTAGCTGCTGTACCTTTATTAACCATGCCTGTGCTGGCTGTCACAGCTGTAGCTGCAGAGATGGCAATAGTAGTGATAATGGCTGCAATAATGTCAAAGTCTCTTTTATGTCTCAATAATGATGTAGTAGGGACATCCTTCCAAGTGTCCACCACAGGGACGTCCTTCCTACAGACCACCAAAGTGACATCCTCCCCACTGTCCACCACAGAGACATCTTTCCCTCTGTCCATCACAGAAACATACTACACACTGTCCACCACAGGGACATCTTCCTCACTGTCCACCAGAGGGAGTTTCTCCCCACTGCCCACCAAAGGGACATCCTTCCCACTGTCCACAACTGGGAGTGTCCTTCCAACTGTCCTTAACAGGGACATCCTCTCCACTGTCCAACACATGGATGTGCTTCACACTGTCTACCACAGGGACATCCTCCCAACTGTCTACCACAGGGACTTCCTTTCCACTGTGCACCACAGGGATGTGCTTCACACTGTCCACTACTGGGATTTCCTTCCCAATGTCCACCACAGGAAAGTCCTTTCCACTGTACACCAATGGAACGTCCATCAAACTTTCCACCAGAAAACATCCTTTCCACTGTCTAAAACAGGGAATACCTCCACACTGTCCATCACAGGAATGTCTTTCCCACAGTCCACAAAAGGGACCTCCTTTCCACTGTCCTCCACAGGGACATCCTCCATATTATCCAGCAAACGGACATGCTCCCCACTGTCCACTACAGGGATGCCCTTCTTGCTGTCCACAACAGGGATGGCTTTTCCACTGTCCACCACCGGGACATCCTTTTCAATGTCCATCACAGGAATGTCCTCTCCAGTGTACACCACAGGAACGTCCTTCCCACTGTCCACTACAGAAATGTCTTCTCCACTGTCCAATACAGGGACATTCTCCCCACTGTCCACCAAAGAAACGTCCTACCAACTGTCAATAACAGGGAGGTCCTCCCCACTGTCTACCACAGGGACATCCTCTCCACTGTTTACCAAAAGGATGTCCTTCCCACAGTTCACCGAAGGGATGTCCTTCCCACTGTCCACCAAAATGACGTCCTACCCACTGTGAACCACAGAGAGGTTCTTCCCACAGGGACATCCTCACCACTGTCCACCACAGTGACATCCTTTCCACTGTCCAACATAGGGATGACTTTCCAACTGTCCACAAAACGAAGTTCTTCCCACTGTCCACACAGGGACCTCATTCCCATTTTCCAACAAAGGGTCGTTTTTCCCTCTGCCCACCACAGAAACAAATGCCAAACTATCCACCTCAAGAACATCCTCCCCACTGTCCACCACAGGGATGTCCTTCCCACTGTCCACTACAGGGAGGTCCTCTCAACTGTCCATCACACACATGTTCTTGCAACTGTGTACCATATGGACATAATCCCCACTGTCCAAGACAGGGAAGTCCTTCACCATGTCCACAACAGAGACATACTCCTCACTGTGCTCAAGAGAGACATCACTACCATGTCCACCAAAGGGAGTTCCTACACACTGTCCACCACAGGAATGTCCTACCCACTTTCAACCAAAGGGAGGTCCTCCCCAAAGTCCAACACAGGGATGTCTGTCCCACTGTTAAAAACAAGGATGTTTTTCCACTGTCCTCCACAGGGACATGCTTCCCACTATCCACCACTGTGATGTCCTTCCAACTATGCAGAACAGGGACTTCTTAACCACTGTCTACCAAAGTTAAGTCATTCCCACTGTCCACCACAGGGACTTCTTTTCCACTGTCTACCACAGGGAAGTTTTTGCCACTGTACATCACAGAGACATCCTCCCTGCTGTCAACCACAGGGATGTCCTTCGCACTGTCCACCACAGGGATGTCCTCCCCATTGTCCATTACATGTTCATCCTTTCTTCTTTCCAGCAAAGGGAAGTCCTTCCCAATGTCCACCACTGGGACTTCCTTCCCACTGTCCAATACAGGAAGGTCCTCTCCACTGCTGACCACAGGGACATGTCCACCAAAGAGAGATCCTACACACTGTCCACCACAGAAATATCCTAATCACTGTTGACAAAAGTGACGTCCTTACCACTGTTCACCACAGGGACATCATCCCCACTGTGCACCACAGGGACATCCTCCTGTGCAAAACAGGGACATCCTTAACTCTGTGCAACACAGGAACATCCTTAACTCTGTGCAACACAGGAACATCCTCTTGTGCACACCAGGGACGTTCTCACCACTGTCAACCCCAGATATGTATTATGCTCTCTCCACTACTGGGAAATACTTCCCACAGTCCACCAAAAGGATGTTCTCCTGTGCACCACAGAAACTTCCTCACCACTGTCCACAAGAGTGACATTGTCAGTACTGTATACCACAGGGATGTCTTCCCCACTGTCCACCACAGGTTTGTCCTCACCAATGTCCAGCACAGTGACATCCTTCCCACTGTTTTCCCCATAGACATCCTCCCCACTGTGAACTACAGGGACATCCTTCTGTGTACAACATGGACGTCCTCATGAGTGTGGATGACAGGGACATACTTTCCATTGATCCACAACAGAGACATCCTTCCCACAGTCCACCACAGAGAGTTCCTCCCCACTGTCCACCAAACAGATATCCTTTCCACTGTCCACCAATGGGACCTCTTTCCCACTCTCACCCACAGGGACGTTCTCCCTACTGTCCACAGGAGAGATGTCTTTCCCAATCTTCACCACAGGGATGTTCTCCCCGCTGTCCACTACATGGGCATCCTTCCCACTGTCCACCAGAAAGAGTTCCTCCCCACTGTCCACCACAGGGATGTCCTCCTGTGTACCACAAGGACATCCTTACATCCACCACAAGGTTGCCCAAAACAATGTACAGCACAGTGACTTCCTTCTGTCTACCAATTTGATGTCCTTCCCACATTGCATTACATGGAACTCCTCACCACTGTCCAACACAGGGACATCCTTTCCATTGTCCACCACAGGGACGTCCTCCTCACTGTCCAACAAAGGGACATCCTTCCAACTGTCCACCACATGGACATCTGCCAAACTATCCACCACAGTGACATCCTCCCTACTGTCTACCACAGGGACGTCCTCCTTACTATCCAACAAAGGGACGTTCTTTCCACTGTCCATAACAGTGCTGTCCTCTCCACTGTCTGCACCAGTGCCATCCTTCCCACTGTCCAACAATTAAAGGTCCTCTCCACTGTCCACCACAGGGATGTCTTCCCCACTGCCCACCACATGGAAGTCCTCCCCACTGTACACTACAGGGACATCCTACTATGCACAACAAAGCCCTCCTCAATACTTTATACAACAGGGACATCCTCTGGTGCACAACAGGGAGGTCCTCACCACTGTCCACCACATAGAGGTCCTCCCCAATGTCCACCAAGGTTATGTCATACCCACTGTCTACCACAGAAGCCTTCTCCCCACTTTCCATTATAGGGACATCCTATAATTGTCCACCAGATGGAGTTCTTTTACATGGTCCAACACAGGAATGTCTTCCACACTGTCCACCGAAGGGACATGCTTCCCACTGTCCACCACAAGGACGTTCTCCCAAATGTTCAACACAGGGACATCCTCCCCACTGTCCACCACAGGTACATATTTTCCACTGTCCACTACAGGGATGTCCTTCCCACTGTCCACCACAGAAATGTCCTCCTTACTGTCCACCACATGAATATCCTCCCCACTGTGCACCACAGAGACGTTCTCCTATGCACAACAGGGACATCCTAGACACTGTGTACAACAGGCACATCCTCCTGTGCACAACAGGGACATCCTCACCACTGTGCACCACAGGGATATCCTGTCCACTGTCTACCACAAAGACATCCTCCCCCCTGTCCACCAGAGGGAGGTTCTCCCCACTATTCACCAACTAATGTCCTTACCACTGTCCAACTCAGGGTCATCCTCACCAATGTCCACCACAGGGATGTCCTTCCTATTGTTCACAACAGGGAAATCCTCCCCACTGTCCACCACAGTGAGGTCCTCCCCACTCTCCACCACAGGGATGTTCTCCCAACTGTCCACCACAGGCACATCCCCCCACTGTCCAACAGAGTGATGTCCTTACCACTCTCCACCATAGGGTCATCCTCACCAATGTCCAGCACAGTGACGTCCTTCCCACTGTTTACCACAGGGACATCTTCCACACTGTTCACCACAGGGACATTCTCCTGTGCACAACAGGGACATCCTCAACACTGTGTACCACAGGGCCATCCTCCTGTGCACAACAGGGATGTCCTCACCACTGTGGCCCACAGGGACATCATTTCTACTGTCCACAAAGGGACGACCTTCCCACTATCTAACAAAGATAGTTCCTCCCCAATTTCCACCACAGTGACGTCCTTCCAACTGTCTACCACAGAAATGTCATCCCCACTCTCCAGCTCAGGAACATCCTTCACACTGTTCACCACAGGGACCTCCTCCCAAGTGTCCACCACAGGGCATTCTCCACACTGTCTACCAGAGTGAGGTCCTCCCCACTGTCCACCACAGAGACGTCCTCACTACTGACAATAACGTGACGTCCTTCACACTATCTACCACAGGGAGTTTCTTCCAATGATCAACCACGGGGACATGCTTCCCACTGTCCACCAAAGAGACATTCTTCCCACTCTCCACAACAGTGATGTTTTTCCCGCCATCCACCACAGGGAAGTCCTCTCCAATGACCTCCAAAGGAATGTCCTCCCCACTGTCCAAGAGAGAGACATCCTTCCCACTGTCCACCAAAGAGACGTCCTTCCCACTGTCCACCACAGGGACATCTTCCCAAATGTTCACCAGAAGGACAACTTTCCCATTGTCTACCAAAGGGACATCCTCCCCACTGTCCACCATAGGGATGTCATTCCCACTGTCCACCTCAGGGACAACTTCCTCATTGTCTACCAAAGTAACATCCTCCCCACTGTCCACCATAGGGATGTCATTCCCACTGTCCACCACAGGAAGGTCCTCATCACTGTTTACCACAGGGACGTCCAATCAACTGTCCACCACAGAAAAGTACTCATCACTGTCCACCACAGTGTCATCTTTTCCACTGTTAACCACAGAGAGGTCTTCTTGTTGTAAACCACAGGGTTGTCCTTCAAACTGTCCACCACAGAAACGTCCTCCCCACTGTCCAAAACAGAAAAGTCCTCCCCACTGTCCACCACAGTGATGACCTACACACTGTTTATTTCAGGGAGGTCCTCACCAATGTCGAGCACAGTGACATCCTTCCCACTGTTCACCACAGGGATATCCTCCCCACTGTCCATGACAGGGAGGTCCTCCCCACTGTCCACCACAAAGAGGTCCTTTCCACTGTCTACCAAGGGATATCCACTACAGGTTCATCCTCACCAATTTCCACTACAGGGTTGTTCTACCTACTGTTCCTCAGAGAAACATCACACTGTGAATCACAGGGACATCCTCCTGGGCAAAACAGAGATGTCCTTCCCAATGTCCAACAAAGAGATGTCAACCCCACTGTTCACTACAGGGACGTCATACCCACTGTCCACCACAGGAACCTCCTTGCCACTTTCCACCACAGGGATATCCTGTAATTGTACACCTGATGAAGTTCCTTCACACAGTCCACCACAGGGATGTCTTCCACACTGTCCACCAAAGGGATGTGCTTCCCACTGTCCACAACAGGGACGTTCTCCCAACTGTCCAACACAGGGACCTCCTCCCCACTGTCCACAAAAGTGATGTCCTTCCCACTTTCCACAAAAGAGACATCCTCCCCACTGTTCACCACAGAGACATACTCCTCACTGTCCACCACAGGGAGGTCCTCCCCACTATCCACAACAGTGATATCCTAGCCACTGTCAACGAGAGCGATGTCCTCCTCATTGTTCAAAACAGAGAGGTCCTACCCACTGTCCACCAAAGGGATGTCTTTTCCAATTCCACCACAAGGATGTCCTCCCAACTTTTCACCACAGGGACATCCTCCCCACTGTCCACCACAGGACATCCTTTCCACTGTCCATCACAGAGAGTTCTTTCCCATTGTCCACCAAAGCTACGTCCTTCTCACTGTCCACTCCAGAAACATCCTCCCTACTGTCTAAAACAGGGATGACCTCCCCACCAATGTCCATGTCAGGGACATCCTACACACTGTCCACCACAGGAAAGTCCTCTCCCCTGTCCACCACAGAGATGTCCTTCCCATTATCTACCAAAGTGACGTCCTTCCAAACTGTCCACAACAGGGATGATGTCCCAACTGTCCACCACAGGTTCATCATCCTTACTGTCAACCACAGTGATGTCCTTCCCACTGTCCACAAGAGGGACGTCCTTCCCACTGTAAACCACAGAAACATCCTTCCCACTGTCCACCACAGAGAGGTCCTCCCCACTGTCCACCACAGGGACATCCTTTCCACTGTCCACCACAGGAACATCCTCACAACTCTCCACCACACGGACATCCTCTCCAATGTCCACAACAGTGAAATCCTTGACACTTCCACAACAGGGAAGACCTCCCCATGGTCCACCAGAGGGACATCCTTCCCACTCTCCACCACAGAGATGTCCTCCCCACTGTCCACAATAGGGATGTCCTTTCAATTTTCACCTCAGAGATATCCTCCCTGTTGTCCACCACAGTGATATTTTCCCACTATCCACCACAGAATCTTCCTCATCACTGTCCACCACAGTAACATCCTCCCCACTTTCCACCACAGAGATGTCTTTCCCTCTGTCCACCACATGGATGTCCTTCCCACTGTCCACCACAGGGATGTCCTTCCCACTGTACACCAAAAAGACATCCTCCCCACTGTCTACCACAGGGAAATCCTCCACACTGTCCACCACAATGACATCCTCCACACTGTCTCCCAAAAAGACATCCTTCCCACTGTCCACCACAGGGATGTCCTTCCTACTGTTCACCACAGGTACATTCTTCCTACTGTCCACCACAGAGACGGCCACCACACTGCCCATCACAGGGATGTTTTCCCCATTGTCCACCACAGGGATGTCTTCCTGTGTACCACAGGGACTTCCTTGCCACTTTCCAACACAGGTACATCCTCCCCACTGTCCACCACATGATGTCTTCCCCACTGCCCACCACAGAGATATCCTCCCCACTGTCTACCATAGGAACATCCTTTCCACTGTCCATCACAAGAAGGTCTACCCCACTGTCCACCATAGTACTCCCTACTGTCCACCACAGGGATGTCCTCCCCACTGTAAACCACAGGGATGACCTTTTTACTATCCACCACAGGTACATCCTTCCCACTGTCCACCACAGGGACATTCTTCTCACTGTCCACCACAGTGATGTCCTCCCCAGTGTCCACCACAGAAAAATCTTCCCCACGGTCCACCACAGAGATGACCTCCTGTGAATCTCAATGACATCCACCCAACTGTTTTTCCACTGCCACCACAGAAATATCCTCCTCACTGTCCACCACAGTGTTGTACTCCTGTGCACAACAGGGATGTCCTTTGCACTGTCCAAGACAATCACTTATTCCCCACTGTCCTTAACAGAGATGTCCTTCCCACTGTCCACCACAGGGACATCCTTTTCACTGTCCACAACAGGGATGTCCTCCTCACTGTCCACAACAGTTATATACTTCAAACAGTCCACCACAGAGATGGGCACAAACTGTCCATCACAGGGATGTTTTCATCACTGTCCACTACAGGGACATCCTCTTTTGTACCACAGGGATGTCCTTTACACTGTCCACCAAAGGGGCCTCCTCCCCACTGTCCACACAGGGATGTCCTCACCAATATTCACCAAGGGGACATTCTATCAACTGTCCAACACAGGAATGTCCTTTACACTATCCACCAGATTGTTGTCCTCCTGTGCACCACAGGGACGTCCTTGCCACTGTCCACTGCAGGAACATTCTCCCCACTGTCCAATACAGAGATGCCCTCCCCATCTACACAACAGGAACATCTTATCGACTGTCTACCACAGGAATGTCCTAACTGAACACCACAGTGAAATTCTCTCAACCGTCCACATCAGGCATGTCCTCCTCAGTGTCCTCATCAAAAAATGTATTCACCACTGTCCCCTCAGGGACGTCCTTTTTACTGTCCATGACAGAGACATCCTCCCCACTGTCCACCACAGGGTCATCATACCCACTATCCAACACAAAGACGTCCTCCTGAGTACCAAAGAAATGTCCTTCCAACTGTCCACCACAGAGGCATCCTCCCCACTGACCACCACTGGGACGTCCTCCACACTGTCCACTACAGAGATGTACTCCCAACTGTCCACCACAGGGATGTTCTCACCACTGTCATCTACAGGAAAGTCTTCCCCACTGTCCATTACAGGAAAATCTTCCCTAATGTTCACAACAGGGACATATTCCTCACTGTCCACAACAGGAAAGTTCTCCCAACTGTCCACCACAGTGACTTCCTCATATGTACCACAGAAACTTCCTCAGCACTGTCCTCCACAGGGGCATCCTCAACTATGACCACCAACTATGACCTCAACTATGACCACCACAGGTAAATCTTTCACACTGTATACCACAGGGACCTCTTCACCACTGTACACCACAGGGACATCCTCCCTACCTTCTGCCACAGGCACATCCTCTTCAGTATCCTCAACAGAGAAATCCTCACCACTGTCCACTCAGTGGTGGTCTTTTTACTGTCTACAACAGGAATGTCCTCCCCAGTGTACATCACAGGGAAATTCACCCCACTGGCCACCACAGGGACATCATACCCAATGTCTACCACAAAATCATCCTCGCCACTGTCCACCACAAAGATGTCTTCCTGTGTACCACAGAGATGTCCTTCCCACTGTCCAACACAGAGGCATCCTCCCCATTGAACACCACAGGGACTTCCTTCACACTGCACCACAGAAATGTCCTCCCAACTCTCAACCATAGAGATGTCCTCCCCACTGTGCACCACAGGCAAGTCTTCCCTACTGTCTACCACAGGGATGTATTTCTCACAGTCAAACACGGGCATGGCCTCCCTACTGTCTACCACAGATATGTGCTCCCCACTGTCCACCAAAGAAAAGTCCACTCCAGAGTCCACCACAGGATGTCCTTTCAACTGTCCACCACAGAAATGTCCTCTTCACAGAGAACTCATCCCCAATGTCCACCACAGGGATGTCATTTCCACTGTCCACCAAAGGAACATCCTTTTATGTACCACAGGGACTTTCTCAGCACTGTTCTCCACAGGGGCATCCTCAAAACTGAGCACCACAGGGACTTCTTCTTCATTGTCCATCAGAGGGACTTCCTCCCCACTCTCCACCACAGGGACATCCTCCCCACCTTCCACCACCAAGACGACCTCCGTGACACTACAGGGACATCCACCAACTGTCCACAACAGATATGTTCTCCCCACTGTCCACAACAGGAATGTCCTTCTCTGTCCACCACAGGGATGTCTTTCCCAATGTCCACCACACATACATCTTCCAATGTACCGCATTGATGTCCACCTCACTGTACACCACAGAAATATCCTCCCCACAGTCCACCACATGGAAGTCCTCCCCACTGTCCACATTAGGGACATCGTCCCCACTGACCACCACAGGTACGTCCTCCTCACTGTCCACCACAGTGACAGCCCCCTTTGCAACACTAAACCTCCTCCCTATTGGCCACCACAGAAATGTCCTCTCAACTGTCCACCACAGAGACATCTTCCCCACTGTCCACCACAGGGACGTCCACAACACAGTCCACCACAGGGATGTCCTCCAATGTACCACATTTACATCCACCCAGTGTCTACCACAGAAACGTCCTCCCCACTGTCCACTACAGGTAGTCTTCCCAACTTTCCACCAAAGTTAAGGCCTCCTCACTGTTCACCACAGAGATGTCTTCACAACAGTCCATCACAGGGACGTCCTCCTGTGCACCACAAAATCCTCCTCCCCACTGTCCAGCACAGGGTTGTCCTCTCCCCTGTCCACCACAGGAATGTCCTCCTCACTGTCCACCTAAGGGATGTCCTTGCTATATCCACCACAGGAACATCCTACCCACTGTCCACCACAGGGCTGTCCTCCCCACTGTCCACTACAATGGCGTCATCCTTATTGACCACCAAAGGGACTTCCACCTCACTGTCTAACACAAAGACAGCCACCCCATAGAAATGTCCATAGACATGGACTGTCTATGTCCATAGACAGTCCACCATAGTGTTGTCCTCCTGTGGACAACAGGGACGTCCTCCCCACTGTCCACAACAGGGACATTCTCCCCACTGTCCAAAACAAAGACGTCTCCCCACTGTCCACCACAGGGAAGCCTTCCCCACTGTCCACTTTATGGATGTCCTCCCCACTGTCAACCACAGGTATGTCCTCACCACTGTCCATCACAGGGACATCCTCCTGTGCACCACAGGGACATACTCACAAATGTCCACAAAAGAGATATTCTTGCCATTGTCCACCAGAGGAATATCCTCCACACTCTCCACAATAGGGACATGCTTCCCACTGTGCACCATAGAAACATCATTTCCACTGTCCACCACAGGGATGTCCTCCTCACTGTCCACTACAGAGAAGTCCTTCTCATTGTCCTCCACAGTTAATTCCTCCTCACTGCCCACCACAGTGACCTCCTACCACGGTCCACCACAAAGATATCCTCTGTACTGTTCACCACAGGAACATCCTCCTTATTGTACACCCCAGGAACCTAAACCTGTGCACCACAGGAATGTTTCCCCACTGTTCACTAAAAGGACATCCTCCCCAATGTCCACCCCACTGAAATCGTTTTCACTGTCCACCAGAGGGAAGTTGTTACCACTGTCCACAACAATGATTTCTTTCTCACTGTCTGCCAGAGGGAAGTCAGCCCCACTGTCAACCATAGGGATGTCCTCCCCACTGTTCACTACAGGGATGTCCTCCTCACTGTCAACAACAAGAAAGCCCTCCCTACTCTCTATCTCAGATATGTCCTTCCTAGTGTCCACCAGAGGGACATCCTCCCCACTGTCCACTACAGAGACATCATACCCACTGTCCACCAAAGATATATCATTCCCTCTGTCCACTAAAAGGCCATCCTCCCCATGTCCAAAAGAGGGAAAAACTTTCCACTGTCCACCACAGGGATGTCATACCCACAGTCCTCCACAGTGATGTCTTTTCTACTGTCCACCACAGGGACCTCCTTCTCACTGTCCACCACAGGGGTCGGGGTCTCCTCCCCACTGTCCATCACAGGCCAGTCCTTCTCACTGTCCACCACAGTGACATTCTTCCCACTGTCCACCACAGGGACTTCCTCCTCACTCTCTACCAGAGGGTAGTCCTCCACACTGTTTACAAAAAAGACCCACACCTCACTGTCCACCACAGGAACTTTCTCCCCACTGTCCATTACAGGGGTGTCCTCCCTATTTTCCACTACAATAATGTCCTCCTAACTGTATATGATAGGGAAGGCCTCCTCACTGTGAACTTCAGGGACATCCTCAAAACTGTCCACCACAGGGATGTCCTACTCACTGTCAACAGCAGGGAAAATCCTCCCCACTGTCCACCTCAGGGTCACCCTTTTACTGCCCATCATGGGGACGTCCTCCCCACTATCCACCACAGGAATGTCATACCAATTGTCCACCAAAAAGATATCATTCCAACTGTCCACCAAAGGGATGTTCTCCCAATTGTCCACCACAGGGACATCATACCCACTGTCCACCACAAGGACGTCCTTCCCACTGTCCATCACAGGGATGTCCTCTTCACTGTCCACCACAGGCCTGTCTTCCTCACTGTACACCACAAGGACACCCTTCCCACTGTCCAACACAGGGATGTCCTTCCCATTGACAACAACCGGGACGTCCTTTTGTGTACCACAGAGATATCCACCCCACTGTCCACCAAAGAAATGTCCTCTGCACTCTCCAACACTGGGAAGTCCTCCCCACTTTCCACCTTAGTGATGTCCTCCCCACTGTCCACCACAGAAATGTTTTCCCACTGTCCACCACAGGTACTTTCTTCTCACTGTCCACCACAGAGATGACCTCACTACTGTCCACCACTGGGTCCTCCTTTCCACTGTCCACCACAGGGACATCCTCTTTACTCTCCAACAGAGTGACATTCTCCCCACTGTCCATCACAGGGACGTGGTCCTCACTGTCAATGACAGACTTGTCCTATTCACTGTCCACCACAGGGACAACATCCTAATTGTCCACCACAGGGACGTACTCCTGTGCACCACAGGAACGTTCTCCCCCTCTCCACCACAAAGATGTACTCTTCATTATCCACCCCATTAACATCCTTTCTGCTGTCCACCACAGGAACATCCTCCCCAAGGTCAACCACAGGGATTTCTTCCTCACTGTCCACCAGAGCAAAGTCTTCCACACTGTTTACTTAAGGGACGTCCTCCCCACTCTCCACCACAATGATGTCCTCCCTACTGTCCACCACAGAGATATCCTCACTGTACTCCACATAGATGGCCTCTGCACTGTCCACCAAAGGGAAGTTCTCCATATTTCCACAACAGGGATGTCATCCTGTGCACCACAGGAATTTCTTCCCCACAGTCCACCACAAGGATGTCCTCTTCAATCTCCACTACACTCAAATCCCAACTCCACTGTCCACCACAGGGATGTCCACCTACCATCCACCACAGGGATTTCCTCCTCACTATCCACCAAAGGGAAGTTCTCACCACTGTTCACTACAGGGACATCTTCCTCACTGTGCACAAGAGGGATGTCCTCCACAATGTTTACCTAAAGGACACCCACTTCACTGTCCACCACAAGGATATCCTCCACACGTTTTAAAAAAGAAACATACTTCCAAATGTTCACCACAGGGACTTTTTTTCACTGTCCACCACAGGGACATCCTCCCCACTGACCACCAGAGGGGCATCCACCCCACTGTGCACCAGAGGGACATCATCCCCACTGTCAACCACAGTGACATCTTCCATAATGTCCACTACACGGATGGCTATTCTCACTGGCCACCACAGGGATGTCCTTTTGTGCACTACAGGAATGTCCTCCCCACTTTCCACCCCACTGATATGCTCTTCACTGTCTAACACAGGGATGTCCATCTACTGTTCGCCTCAGTGAAGTTCTTTTCACTGTCCACTACAAGGATGTCCTCCTCACTGTCTTCAATGCAGAAGTCTTCCCCATTGTCCACTCAGGGACAGTCCTACTTACTGTCCAAAACAAGGACATCATCCCTACTGTCCACTACAGGGACATAATTTTTGTACCACAGAAACGTCCTCCTCACTGTCCACCACAGTATCATCCTCCTGAGCACCACAGGGACATTCTCCCCAATGTCCACCACAGGGACGGTTTCCTCACTGTCCTCCACAGAAACATCCTCTCACTGACCACAACAGGGACATTATCCCCACTTCCCACAACAAAGACGTCATTGTCACTGTCCACCACAGTGAATTACTCCCCAATGTAAACCACAGAGACCTGCTCCCCACTGTCCACCACAGAGACATCCTTCCCACTGTCCAGAAATGAAACATCCTTCCCACTGTCCACCACAGGGATGCCCTCCCTGCTCACCACCACAGGGCATCCTCTCCTCTGACCACCACAAACCTGTCCTTCACACTGTCCATGACAATAATATTCTCCTCACTGTCCACCACAGGGATGTCTTTTACACTGTCCACCAAATTGTTGTCCTCCTGTTCACCACAGGGACATCTTCCCCACTGTCTACAACAGGGATGTCCTTCTCAGTGTCCACCACAGAGATGTCCTCTCCACTGTCCACCACAGTGGTGTCCTCCCAAAGCTCCACCACAGGGGTATCCTCCCCACTGTCGACCACAGAGATGTCCTTCCCAGTGTCCACCACAGAGATGTCCTTTCAACTGTCCACCAAAGGGACATCCTCCACAATGTCCACCAAATGTATATCCTTTTCACTGTCCACCACAGGCCCGTCCATCCCACTGTCCACCACAGGGACATCCTCTCCACTGTTAACCACAGGAACATTCTTTCCACCACAGGGACATCCTTTCCACTGTCCACCACAGGGATGTCCTCCCAACTGTCCACCAAAGGGGCATCCTCCCCACTCTTTACCACAGAGATATCTTTTCCAGTGTACACCACAGGGATATCTTCCACAGTGTCCAACAAATTTACATCCTTTTCACTGTGCACCATATGTCCATCCATCCCACTGTCCACCATATTTACATTCTCCACACTGTCCACCACAGGGATGTCCTCACGACTGTCCACAACAGGGAAGTCCTCCTTTGTACCACAAGGACATCCTCCCCATTGTTTACCACAGAGAAATTCTCCCCACTGTCCATCACAGGGACATTCTTTCCACTGTCCCCCAGAGAGACATGCTCACCACTGTGCAGCACAAGGATGATTTCCCCACCGTCCTCCACAGGAACATCCTTCTGTGCACCACACAAATGTCCTCTACACTTTTCAGCACAGGGACTTCCTCTCCATGTCCACCACATGAACATCCTTCCCACTTTCAATGACAGATGTCCTCCTCACTGTCCTCCACAGAAACTTCTCACAACTGTTCACCAAAGAAACTTCCTCCCCAATGTCCATCAATGTGTCATCCTCCGGTACACCACAGGGATGTCCTCCCCACTGTCCACCACAGTGACATCCTTTGTACTTTCCACAACAGGGACTTCCTCCTCACAGTGCACCACAGAAATGTCCTCCCCATTGTCCACCACAGAAATGTCCTCACCACTGTCCACAACAGGGATGTTCTCGCCACTGTCCACTATGAAGCATCCTCCCCTGTGACCACCATAAGCATGTCCTCCACACTGTCCAAGACAAAGAGGTCCTCCGCACTGTTCACCACATGGACCTCTTCCACACTATACACCACAGTGTCCTCCTGTGCACCAGAGGGATGTCCTCCCCACAGTTCACCATAGGGACATTCTTCCAGCTGTCCACCACAGGGTATTCCTTCTCACTGTCCTCCACAGAGATGTCCTCTCCAATGTCCACAACAGGTACATCCTCCCCACTGTAAAGTAGAGAGACATTCTCCATACTGTCCATCACTGAGATATCCATTCTCATTGGCCATGACAGGGATGTTCTTCGCAGTGTCTACTAAAGGGACATCCTTTTTATTGTCCAACACAGGGACCACCTCCTGTGCACCACAGGAACATCCTCCCTACTGTCCACCACAAGGATGTCCTCCCCACTCTCTACCCCAGTGATATGCTCCCTAATCTATAACACAGGGATGTCCATCCACTGTCCACCACAGGGAAGTTCTTCCCACTGTCCACCACAACAATGTCCTCCACACTGTCTTCAATACATAAGTCCTCCCCACTGTCCACTCAAGAATATCCTCCTTACTGTCCACCACAGGATGTTATCCCCACTGTACAAGAGAGAGACATCATTTTTTGTACAACAGAAATGTCCTCAACATTGTCCACCAAAGTGAAGTCCTCTCCACTATACACCACATGAACAGTATCCCCACTATCCACCACATGAACAGTATCCCCACTGTCCAGGACAGAGACTTACTCCACACTATACACCACAGAGATGTTCTCTAGTGCATGAAAGGGACCTCCCCCTCACTGTCCACTACAAGGACATCCTTCCCACTGTCCCCCACAGAGATGTTTCCCCACTGTCCATGACAGGGGCATCCTCACCAATGTCCACCACAGGGGTGTTCTTTTTCCATTTTTCAAAACAGGAACATTCTCCCCACTGTGCGCCACAGGGACAACCTCCTGTGCACAACAGGGTCGTCTGCATGACTGTGCACCTCAGGGACATCTTCCAGTGCACAACAGGGTCGTCTTCACCACTGTCCACCCCAGAGATGTCCTCTGCACTCACCAAAACAGAGACATTCTTCCCACTGTCGACCAAAATGACATTCTCCAGTGCACCACAGAAAGGTCCTCACCACTGTTTACTACAGGGATGACCTCTCCACTGTCCGCCACAGGGATATCCTCCCCACTGTCCACAACAAGGATGTCCTTCCCACTGTCCACTACAGGGACGTCTTTTCCACTGTCCACCAAAGTGACATCCTCAACACTGTCCACCACAGAAACATTCTCCCCACTGTCCAAAACAGGGATGTCCTTCCCACTGTTCACCAGAGAAACGTTCTTTCCACTGTTCACAAAAGTGACATCCTCACCACTGTCTACCAAAGGGACATCTTTCACACTGTCCATCAAAGAGACGTCCTTCCAATTGTTCACCACAGTGACATCCTCCTATGCACACCAGGGTCATCCTCATGACTTTGCACCACAGGGACATCTTACAGTGCACACCAGAGATATTTACCACTGTCCACTCCAGAGATGTCCTTAGCACTCTCCAAAACAGGTACATCCTTCCTACGGTCCACCAAAGGGACATTCTCCTTGCACCACAGAAAGGTCCTCATGACTGTTCACCACAGGGATGTCCTAACAACTGTCCAGAACAAGGAAATCCTTCCCACTCTCCACAACAGGGTAGTCCTTCCCATTGTCCACCACAGGGACATCCTTCCCAATATCCACCATAGAGAGGTCCAACCCACTGTCTACCACAGGGATATCATACCCACTGTCCACCAAAGGGATGTTATTCCCACAGTCCACCACAGGGACATTCTTCCAACTGTCCACCACATGGACATCCTCCCCAATGTCCATCACATGGACATCCTCACCACTGTCTACCACAGGGATATCCTTCCCACTGTCCATCAAAGTAATGTCCTTCACTCTGTCCACCACAGGGACATTCTCCCAACTGCCCACCCTAAAGAATTCCTCCCCACAGTCAATCACAAGGACGTCCTTTCCACTGTCTACCACAGGGACGTCCTACCCCACATTCCACCAGAGTGTGGTCCTCCCCACTTTCCACCACAAGAACTTCCTCTTGTGCACAACAGGGATGTCCTCACCACTGTGCACCACAGGGACATACTTTGCATTGTCCAAAACAATGTCGTCCTTCCCATTGTCCATCAAAGTTAGGTCCACCCTGCTGTCCACCACTGGGCCATCCTTACCACTGTCCACCACAGGGATGTCCTCCTCACTGTATAAAATAAGGAAGTACTCTCAACTGTAAACCTCAGGGATGTCCTCTTTACTTACCACCAGAGAAACATTCTCCCCAGTGTCCATCATAGGAACATCCACTCTCCACCACAGAAACATCTTCCCCACTGTCCACCACCAAAACATCCAATCCACTGTCCACCACAGAAATGTTGTCATCACTGTCCATCACTGGAACATATTTCCCACTTTCAACCACAGAGACATCCTTCCTGCTGTCCACCATAGGGACATCCTTCCCATTGTCGACAACATTAATGTCCTCCCCACTGTACAAAACAGGGATATCCTCACCCTTGTGCACCACACGGACATCCTCCGTTCACACCAGGGATGTCAGCAACACTCTCCACCCCAGAGATGTCCTCTGCACTCTCCACGAGAGGGACAGCCTCCCCACTCACTATCCACCAAAGAAACGTCTTTCCCACTATTCACCACAGGTAGGTCATCCCAAATGTCCAACACAGAAAAATCCTCTTCACTGTCCACCACAGTGATGTCCTTGCTCCTGTCCACCACAGGGACGTTCTACTTAGTGTCCACCACATGGAGAACCTCCCCATTGTCTACAACAGGGTCTGTTGTACTGTCTACTTTTCATTGTCCACCATATGGACATCCGTTCACTGTCCACAAAAATTACTTTCTTCCCACTGTTTACAAGGACGTCTTCCTACCAGTCCATCACACAAATATGTTTCCAACTGTCCACAACAGAAACATCCATCCCACTGTAAACAACAGAGACATAGTCCCCACTGTCCTTCACAAGGCTGTCTATCCAAAAATGTCCACCACAGAAATGTCCTACCCATTGTCCACCACAGGGACATGCTCTCAACTGTCCACCCCAAGGAGTTCATCTCCCTAAGTCCACCTCAGGTATGTCCTTCCCACTGTCCACCAAAGCGACATCGTTCCCACTGTACACAACACGGACATCTTCCCCACTGTCCACCACATGGACGTCCTGTCCACTGTCCACCACATGGATGTCCTACCCCACAGTCACAAGAGTGTGGTCCTCCCCGCTGACCACCACAAGGGCATCCTTCATACACTTCACCATAGAGAAGTCCTCCCGGTTGCCCACCAAAGGGACATCCTTTTCACTGTCCACCAAGGCACATCCTCCAAATTGTCCACCACAGGGACATCTTTTCACTGTTCTCCACTTGGATATCCTATACACTTTGCACAACAGGGACATTTCTTGTGCACAACAGAGATATCCTCACCACTGTGCACCACAGAGACATCCTCCTTTGCACACCAGGGATGTCAGAAATACTCTCCACCCCAGAGATGTCCTCTGCACTCTCCACGACAGGATCATCCTCCCAACTGTCCACCAAAGAAACGTCTTTCACACTATTCACCACAGGGAGGTCATCCCAAATATCCAACACAGAAAAGTCCTCTTCACTGTTTACCACAGGAATGTCCTTCCCCCTGTCCACCACAGGGATGTCCTCCCCACTGTCCAACAGAGTGATATCCTTCCCACTGTTCACCACAAGAGGTCATTCCCAATATCCACAACAGGGACTACCTTCCCACTGTTCACAACATAAATGTACTTCCCACTGTCCACCACAGTGTCTTGCTCTCTACTGTCTACCACAGAGATGTACATTCCACTGTCCACCAAAGGGATCTTTTCCTTTGCACCAGAGAAACTTTCTCACCACTGTCCACCACAGAAACGTCCTCACCACTGGCCTCCACTGTGATGTCCTTTCCACTTTCCACCATGAGGATGCCCGCTCTACTGTCCACCAAGAAACACACTTTACACTTTTCACCACAGGGACATCCTTTCTAATATCCACGACATGGAGGTCCTCACCACTGTCCACAAGAGGGACGTCCTTTCCACAGAAACATCTTCATCACTGTCTATAACAGGGACATCTTTACTACTGTCTACCACAAGGATGTCCTTCACACTATCCACCACAGTAATGTCCTCTCAGTTGTCCAAAACAGAAACATCTTCCCCATTTTCCACCACAAGGACATCCTCCTGTGCACCACAGGGACATACTTTGCATTGTCCACTGCAGCTATGTCCTTTCCACTGTCCACCAAAGTGAGGTCCTCCCTGCTGTCCACCACAGGAAGGTCCCCTCCACTGTCCACCACAGGCATGTCCACCACACTGTCCACCACAGGAAGGTCCTCTCCACTGTCCAACATAAAAACATCCAATCAAATGTCTACAACAGACACATCCTCATCACTGTCCATCATAGGGACATCTTTCCCACTGTGAACCATGGAGAGGTCCTCCTTGCTGTCCACCACAACGGCATCCTTCCCACTGTCCACAACAGTAACGTCCTCCCCACTGTCCAAAACAGGGATGTCCTCCACATTTTCCACAACATGGATGTCCTAAGTACTCTCCACCACAGGGAGGTACTTCCCACTGTCCAGCACTGAGATTTCCTTCCAGCTGTCCACCACAGGGACGTATTTCTCACAGTTTACCACAAGGACATCCTCCACACTGTGCACCACAAGACATCCTCCTGTGCACAACAGGGATGCCCTCACCCTTGTGCACTACAGGAACATCCTCCTGTGCACACCATGGATGTCCTCACCACTATCTACCCCAGAGATGTCCTCCGCACACTCCACAGCAGGGACATCATTCCCAATGGCCACCAAAGGGTGTTCTCCTTTGCACCAGAGAAAAGTCCTCACCACTGTCCAACACAGGACGTCCTCCCCACTGTCCACTAAAGGAACGTATTCCCCACTGTCCACCAAATAGAAGTCATTTCCACTGTGCACAACAAGGACGTCCTTCCCACTGTCCACCACAGGGAGGTTCTTCCCACTGTCCAGAACAGAGATTTCTTCCCAGCTGTCCACCACAGGGATGTACTACTCACTGTTCATCACAAGGTCATCCTCCCCACTGTGCACCACAAAACATCCTCCTGTGCACAACAGCAATGTCCTCACCCTTGTGCACCACAGGAACATTCTCCTGTGCACACCATGGATGTCCTAACCACTATCTACCCCAGAGATGTTCTCCAAACTCTCCACGACAGGGACATAATTCCCAATGTCCACCAAAAAGACGTTCTCCTTTACACCAGAGAAACATCCTCACCAATGTCCAACACAAGATGTCATCCCCACTGTCCATAACAGGGACGTCCTTCCAACTATTCACCACAGGGTCGTCCTTACCACTGTCAACCAGAAATAAGTACTTCCAACTGTCTATCATAGGGACATCCTCCCCAGTGTCAACCAAAGGGATGTCCACCGCATTGTCCACCAGAGGGATGTTTTCTGCACAGTCCAACACAGGGTCGTTTTTACCAGTGTCCACCACTGGGACATCTTTTGTACTGTCCACCACAGGGAAGTCCTCCCCACTGTCCGTAACATGGATGTCTTTCCCACTGTAAACCAAAGAAATGTCCTTTCCACAGTCCACCACAGGAACGTCCTTACCACTATTTACCACAGTGTCATCCTCACCAATGTCCACGGTAGGGAAATCCTTCCCACTGTTCACCACAGGAACATCCTTTCCTCTGTGCACAACACAGATGTCCTCCCAACTATCAAACACAGTGATGTCCTTCCCACTGTAAACAACAGGAACATCCTCCCCACTGTTCATCAGAGGGATATCCTCCTGTGCAAAACAGGGATGTCCTCTGCACTCTCCACCATATGGACATCTTTCCAACTATGCATCACAGGGACATTCTTCAGTGCACCACAGTAACATCCTCCCCACTGTCCATCACAGTGAAATCCTCCCCACTGTCCACCACTGGGATGTCCTCCCCACTGTCTACAACAGGGATGTCCTTCTCACTATTCACACCAGAAAGGTTCCCCCACTGTCCACCAGAGGGACATCATTCCCACTGTCCACTTCAGTGATATCCTCTCCTCAGATCATAACAAGAATGACCTTTTCACTGTCCACCAGAAGGAGTTCCTCCCCATAGTCCACCACAGGGATGTCCTCTTGTGTACCACAAGGACATCCATAAAACTGTCCACTACAGGGTCATCTTCACCAATGTCCAGCACAGTGATGCCCTTCCCACTCTTCACCACAGAGACATCCTCCTGTGCATAACGAGG
This sequence comes from Arvicanthis niloticus, assembly GCF_011762505.2. Taxonomy (NCBI): domain Eukaryota; kingdom Metazoa; phylum Chordata; class Mammalia; order Rodentia; family Muridae; genus Arvicanthis; species Arvicanthis niloticus. The sequence goes on from NW_023044983.1 coordinate 553,765, forward strand.
ACATCCTGACCAATGTACACCACAGAAACATCCTTTCCAATATCTACCACAGGGACATCCTCACCAATGTTCACTACAGAGTGGACCTCCCCACAGTCCACCACATTGAGGTCTTTCCCACTGTCCACCAAAGAAACATCCTCCTCATTTTTCACCACAGGGACATACTGCTATGCACAAAATGGACGTCCTCACAACTGTGCACCACAGAAAAATTCTTTCCACTGTCCACAACAGTGATGTCCTTCCCACTGTTGACCAGAGAAATGTGCTCCCTGCTGTCCACCACCGGGACATTCTTCCCACTTTCCACCACAGAAATATTCACCCCACTGTCCACCAAAAGGATAACCTTTCCACATGCCACTACAGAGAAGTCCATCCCACTGTCCACAACAGAAATGTTCTCCACATTGTCCACAACAGTGAGGTCCTCCCAACTCTCCACCACAGGGATGTCTTTTTCATGGTCGACCAAACTGTTGTCTTTCCCACTGTCCACAAGAGTGACATCCTCCTGTGTACTACAAGGACATCCTTACCACTGTCCATGAAATAGTTGTCCTCAATAATATGCACTACAGAGAAGTCCTCAATGCCATCCACCACACGAATAGCCTCTGCAGTGTAAACCACAGGGACATCCTACCCACAGTTCACCACATGGAGGTCCTCCTCACTGTCTACAAAAGGGATGTCCTTCCCACAATTCAAAACAGAAAGGTCCTCCATGCTGTCCACCACAGGGAACTCCTTCCCTCTGTCCAGTTCAGTGATCTCCTTCCCTCAGACCATGACAGAGATGTCCTTCCCACTGTCCAACACAGGGACATCCTCCCCACTGTCCACCCGAGGGTCATCCTTCTCACAGTCGACCAAAAAATGTTTTTTTCCAATGTCCAAAACAGGGACATCCTTCCCACAGTCCACAACATATATGTCCTTACATTATCCAGCACAGGGACCTACTTCCCACTGTCCACCATAGGGAAGTCCTTTCCAATGTCCACCACAGGGATATCCTTTCCACTGTGCACCACAGGAATGTCCTCTGTACTGTTCACAACAGGCATGTCCTTTTCACTCTCCACCACAGGGACCTCCTTTCCACTGTCCACAACATTGAAGTCCTTTCTAATGTCCACCACATGGATGTTCTTTCCACTTTCCACCACAGGCATGTCCACCGCAATGTCCACCACAGGGATGTCCTTCCCATTGTCCACCACAGAAAGGTACACCCTGGTGTCCACAACAGGAACATACTTACTAATGTCCACCTCAATGATGTCCTTCCCTCTGTCCACCACAGGAATATTTTCCCACTGTCCACCACATGGTGGTCCTCCCCACTGTCCACCAGAGGGACATGCTTGCCACTGTAGAACACATGGAGGTCCTTCCCTATGTACACAACATGTACGTCCTTCCCACAATCCACAACATAAATGTCCTTCCCACTCTTCACGACAGGGACCTTCTTCCCACTGTTCACCACAGAGAGGTCCTCTTTAATATCCACCACAGGAATGTCCTTTCCATAGTCCACAACAGGGATGTCCTCCCCACTGTCTACAATATGAATGTCCTTTCCACAATTCAAAACAGAAAGTTCCTCCCTCCTGTCCACTACAGGGACGTCCTTCCCTCTGTCCAACTCAGTGATATCCTGCCCTCAAAACATAACGGGGATATCCTCCCCAATTTCCATTATAGGGACATCCTCCCCTCTGTCCACAAGAGGGTCATCCTTCCCACTGTCCTCCAAAAGGTCTTCCCAATTTTCACAACAGGGACATTCTTTACCCATTCCACACCATATATGTCCTTCCAATGTCCACAACAGGGACCTCCTTCCAACAGTCCACCACAGGGAAGTCCTCTTTACTGTCCACCGCAGGGATGTGCTTTCCACTGTCCACCAAAAGAATGTCCTCCCCACATTAGGCCACAGAGATGTCCATCCCACTGTCCACAACAGAAATGTTCTCCCCAATGTCCACCACAGTTAGGTCCTCTCAACTCTCCACCACAGGGATGTTCTTTCCACTGTTCACCAAACAGATGTCCTTCACATTGTCCACCACAGGGACATCTTCCTGTGTACCACAATGACATCCTTACCACTGGCAACAACATGGTGGTCCTCAATACTACAGGAAAGTTCTCACTGCCATCCACCACACAAATATCCTCCACACAGTAAACCACAGGGACATTCTACGCACTGTCCACCTCAGGGAGGTCCTCCCCTCTATCCACCACAGGGACATTCTTCTGCCTGTCCACCACAGTGATGTTCTCCCCACTGTCCTCCAAAGGGACTTCCTTCCCACTGTCAACAATAAGGACTTCATTTCAATGGTCCACCACAGGGAAGTCCTCTTCATTGTCCACCACAGTGAGGTCCTTCCCACAGTAAACCACATGCATATTCTCCTGTGCAAAACAGGGATGTCCTAACCACTGTCCACCAAAGAGATGTCCTTGGCACTCTCCATCATATGGACATCCTTCCGACTATGCACCACAGGAACATTCTCCAGTGCACCAGAGTAACATCCTCCCCACTGTCCATCACAGTGAAATCCTCCCAACTGTCCACCACCGGGATGTCTTTCCCACTGTGTACAACAGGGAAGTCGTTCCCACAATTCAAAACAGAAAGGTTCTACCTGCTGTCCACCACAGGGAAGTCCTTCCATCTGTCCACCTCAGTGATATCCTCTTTTCAGACCATGACAGGGATGTCCTTCCCACTGTCCACCATAGGGACATCCTCCCCACTGTCCACCCGAGGGTCATCCTTCCCAGTGTCCACCACAAGAAGGCTTTTCCCAATATCCACCACAGGGACGTCCTCCGCACTGTTCAACCAAGGGTCATCCTTCCCAGTGTCCACCACAAGAAGGTTTTTCCCAATGTCCACAACAGGGATGTTCTTCCCACAGTCCACAACATACATGTCCTTCCAATGTCCATCACAGGGACCTCCTACCCACTGTCCACCAGAAGGAAGTGTTCTCTACTGTCCACCACAGGAATGTCTTCCACACTATCCTCAACAGGCATGTCCTTTTCACTCTACACCACAGGGACCTCCTTCCACTGTCCACAACAGGGAAGTCCTCTATACTGTCAACCACAGGGATGTCATTTCCACTATTCAACACAGGGATGTCCACCACACTGTCCACAACAGTCATGCCCTTCTGAATGTCCAACACAGAAAGGTACACCCTGCTGTATACAACAGTTACGTACTTTCTAATGTCTATCTCAATTATGTCCTTTCCTCTGACTACCACAGGGATGTCCTTCTCACTCTCCACCACATGGTAGTCCTCTACACTATCCACCAGAGGGACATGCTTGCCACTGTAGAAAACACAGAGATCCTTCACAATATCTACAACACGTAAGTCCTTCCTTCAATCCACAACATAAATGTCCTTCCCACTCTCCACGACAAAGACCTTCTTCCCACTGTTCACCACAGAGAGGTCCTCGCTATTATCCATCACATGGATTTCCTTTCCACTGTCCACCATATGGATGTCCTTTCCACAATTCAAAACAGAAAGGTCCTCCCTGCTGTCCACCACAGGGACGTCCTTTACACTGTCCACCTCAGTGATATCCTCCCCTCAAACCATAACAGAGATGTCCTTCCCACTTTCCACCACAGCAACATCCTCCCCACTGTCCACAGAAGGTGATCCTTCCCACTGTCCTCCAAAAGGTATTTCCCAATTTCCACAACTGGGACGTCCTTTACACAGTCCACACCATATATGTCCTTCCAATGTCCACCACAGGGACTTTTTTCCCACTGCCCACCACAGGGAAGTCCTCTCTACTGTCCAGAGAGGACTACTTTCCACTGTGCATCACAGGGATATCTTCTGCAATGTCCACAACAGGAATGTCCTTTTCACTCTCTACCCCAGGGACCCTCCTTCCATTGTCCACTACAGGGAAGTCCTCTCTACTGTCCACCACAGGGATGTCCTTACCACTGTCCACCACAGTAATGTCCACCACACTGGACACAAGAGGCATGTCCTTCGAACTGTCCATCACAGAGTGGTACACCCTGCTGTCCACAACAAGAACGTACTTTCTGATGTCCACCTCAATGATGTCATTTCCTCTGTCCACAACAGGGACGTGCTTCCCACTGTCCACTACATGGTGGTCCTCCCACTATCCACCAGAGGGCACATGCTTGCCACTGTAAAACACACAGAGGTCCTTCCCAATGTCCAAAAACATAGTACGTCCTCCCCACATTCCACAACATAAATGTCATTCCCACTCTCCACCACAGGGACCTTCTTCCCAATGTTCACCATAGAGAGGTCCTCTCTACTATCCTCCACAGAGAAGTCCTTACCACTGCCCACCTAAGTGATGACCGCCTCTCTCTCCACCACAGGATATCCTTCCCACTGTCCACCACAGGGAGTTCCTCCCCAATGTCTTCCTGAGGTACATCATTCCCACTGTTCAGGACAAGGAGGTTTTTCCCAATGTCCACAACAAGAACGTCCTTCCATAGTCCACAATATGTATGTCCTACCATTGTCAA